>NW_026910897.1:20000-127624 GCF_963854185.1 Sardina pilchardus | reverse complement strand
TGCGCTAGGTGGCGCTATAGAGTCCTTAAGCCACACCCTAGGCCAAAGCTCTGTCCCTGACTACCGATAGCAATAACACACAAGTCCACCAAATTTGGTTCATTTTCGTGAATGTATGTGTCAACCACAACAGACAACGCACTAGGTGGCGCTATAGAGTCCCTATGCCACACCCTAGGCCAAAGCTCTGTCTCTGACTATCCATAGCAATAACACACAAGTCCACCAAATTTGGTTCATTTTCGGGAATGTTTGTGTCAACCACAACAGATAACGTGCTGCTAGGTGGCGCTATAGAGTCCCTAAGCCACACCCTAGGCCAAAGCTCTGTCTCTGACTAGCCATAGCAATAACACACAAGTCCACCAAATTTGGTTCATTTTCATGAATGTTTGTGTCAACCACAACAGATAACGTGCTGCTAGGTGGCGCTATGGAGTCCCAAAGCCACACCTTAGGCCAGAGCTCTGTCTCTGACTACCAAAAGCAATTCCACATGTAGCTGCCAAATTACATCCAATTCATAGCCTTTTTTCTTTCTATAACACCAACTTCCTGTTTCTTAATAAAACGCCATAATTCAAACCTTCGCCATTTCAATATACTTCTAAAATTCAAAAATCTGGTCGCAATTCCTCTCGGGCAACCCCTCAAGATCATTTTAGTGCTGATATGACATGATTTCGATAAACCGTCTAGGAGAAGTATTTCAAAATAAGTGATGTGCAAAAATCATAATCATAATCATAACTCAAACTCTTCTAAGATTCACTATATAGTTTAAATGTAAAACTTGTTCAGAATAATACAACACACATGTCCACCAAATTTGGTTCATTTCCGTGAATGTATGTGTCAACCACAACAGACAGTGCGGTAGGTGGCGCTATAGAGTCCCTGAGCCACACCCTAGGCCAGAGGTCTGTCTCTCAGTAGAGGCATCAATTCTACAGGTAGCTGCCAAATTTCAAGAGTTTTAGAGCATGCCAAGTTGGTGAAAAAGGGCAAAAAAGTTAAGGGTAAGAGGAATAGAAGTATAAATATAGCCGCAAGCGGCGATGGCGGGCCCGAGCACCAGCGGTGCGGAGACCTGTGAGATTTTGGAATCTAACAAAGCAACATGTGCGTGTTGGTGGGCATGTGCATGAGCAACACACATGCCCACCAAATTTGGTCAATTTTCCTGAATGTATGTGTCAGCCACAACAGACAATATGCTAGGTAGCGCTATAGAGTCCCTAAGCCACACCCTAGGCCAGAGCTCTATCTCTGACTATCGATAGCAATAACACTAGACAGACACAGACAGAGGGGGTAGAGACAAATGGATCAATAGAATAGAATATACACTTTTTTGATCCCGTGAGGGAAATTTATTTCTCTGCATGTAACCCAATTTAACCAAATTAGTGAACACACACAGCACACAGTGAACACACAGTGAGGTGAATCACACACTGACACAGAGCAGTGAGCTGCCTGCCCAACCAGCGGTGCTGGGGGAGCAGTGAGGGGTTAGGTGCCTTGCTCAAGGGCACTTTAGTGGTGGACTGGTTGGGGATTGAACCGGCAACCTTCCAGTTACAAGCCCCAAGCCCTAACCAGTAGGCCACGGCTGCCCAGAGGGAAGGAGGGAGGGAGGAAAGAGGGAGGGTGGGTGTGTGTGTGTGTGTGTGTGTGTCTGTGTGTCTGTGTGTGTGTGTGTGTGTGTGTGTGTGTGTGTGTGTGTGTGTGTGTGTGTGTGTGTGTGTGTGTGTGTGTGTGTGTGTGTGTGGGGGTTTGTGTGTGTCTGTGTGTGTGTGTGTGCGCGCGCGTGCGTGCGTGAGAGAGAGAGAGAATGACGGGGGAGGGGTGAGAGAGTGTCTGTGAGTCTGTGTAGAGAAGTAGCAGGGGACGAGAGAGACATGCAGCTGAGAGGGAGAGCACCTACTCCTGCTCAGCTAAATGGATGGAGTATAAGACATATGCAAACACAAATAAACCTAAATACTCACTTACTGTGAACATGGCTAAAGTCAAAATTTCAAAATTGCAGCATAGGTTGATATGATTATAATTATTCGTCAACTCGCTTCAAAATATTTTAGCTAAAACTGTGTCCACCACAATCATTAATGCACTTTTAAAAAACACAAACAACACCAAATTCAAAACTTTGCATATGACTGTCACTACAAACACACTAACTAATACTCCATCAAATTTCATCCAAATTAGTCACTGTTTTCTACCTATAACACCAACTTTCTGTTTCTTTTACAAGACACCTAGATTCAAACCTTCGCCATTTCAATATACTTTTGTATACTTTTTAATATACTATACTCAGAGCAGTGAGCTGCCTGCCCAACCAGCGGCGCTCAGGGAGCAGTCAGGGGTTAGGTGCCTTGCTCAAGGGCACTTCAGCTGTGGACTGGTCAGGGATCGAACCGGCAATCCTCCAGCTACAAGCCCCAAGCCCTAACCAGTAGGCCACGGTTGCCCAAAGGGTGTGTGTGTGTGTGTGTGTGTGTGTGTGTGTGTGTGTGTGTGTGTGTGTGTGTGTGTGTGTGTGTGTGTGTGTGTGTGTGTGTGTGTGTGTGTGTGTGTGTGTGTGTGTGTGTGTGTGTGTGTGTGTGTGTGTGTGTGTGTGTGTGTGTGTGTGTGTGTGTGTGTGTCTGTCTGTGTCTGTGTCTGTGTCTGTGTCTGTGTCTGTGTCTGTCTCTGTCTCTGTGTCTCTAGAAAGCCGCGCGTGTGTCAATGTGTGTGTGTTAGTTAGGGAGGACCCGAGAAGGGGGGTGACAGAGTGCGTGCGTGTGTCTGTTAGTTGCAACAGAGAGAGAGGCAGAGAAGGACAGAGAGGAGGGGCTGTGTGATTGGGCAAATATGAAATTAAAAATAACTCACTTTCTGTTAACATGGTTAAAATCAAAATTGCAGCATAGCTTGATATGATTATAATCATTCATCAACTCGCTTCAAAATATTTTAGCTAAAACTGTATCCACCACAATCATTAATGCGCTTTTAAAAATCACAAACAACACCAAATTCAAAACTTTGTATATGACTGTCACTACAAACACACTAACTAATACTCCATCAAATTTCATCCAAATTAGTCACTGTTTTCTGCCTATAACACCAACTTTTTGTTTCTTTTATAAGACACCTAGATTCAAACCTTCGCCATTTCAATATACTTTTGAAATTCAAAAATCTGGTCGCAATTCCTCTCGGGCAACCCCTCAAGATCATTTTACTGCTGAAAGGACATGATTTCGATAAACCGTCTAGGAGAAGTGTTTCAAAATACGTGATGTGCAAAAATCATAATCATAATCATAACTCAAATTCCTCTAAGATTTACTATATCATTTAAATGTAAAAGTTGTTCAGATTAGTACAACACATATGCCCACCAAATTTGGTTCATTTTCGTGCATGTATGTGTCAAACACAACAGAAACCGCGCTAGGTGGCGCTATAGAGTCCCTGAGCCACACCCTAGGCCAAAGCTCTGTCTCTGAGTTTCGATTGCAATTCTACAAATGGCTGCCAAATTACAAGAGTTTTAGAGCATGCCAAGTAGGTGAAAAAAAAAAAACAGGTAAGACGGAAAAAGAATAATAATAAATATAGCCGCAAGCGGCGATGGCGGGCCCGAGCACCTGCGGTGCGGAGACCTGTGAAATTTCGGAATCTAACAAAGCAACATGTGCCTGTTGGTGGGCATGTGCATGAGCAACACACATGCCCACCAAATTTGGTCAATTTTCCTGAACGTATGTGTCAACCACAACAGACAACCCACTAGGTGGCGCTATAGAGTCCCTACGCGACACCCTAGGCCAAAGCTCTGTCTCTGACTAGCCATAGCAATAACACACAAGCCCACCAAATTTGGTTCATTTTCGTGAATGTATGTGTCAACCACAACAGACAACGCATTAGGTGGCGCTATAGAGTCCCTACACCACACCCTAGACCAAAGCTCTGTCTCTGACTAGCCATAGCAATAACACACAAGTCCACCAAATTTGGTTCATTTTCGTGAATGTTTGTGTCAACCACAACAGATAACGTGCTGCAAGGTGGCGCTATAGAGTCCCAAAGCCACACCTTAGGCCAGAGCTCTGTCTCTGACTACCGATTGCAATAACACACAAGCCCACCAAATTTGGTTCATTTTTGTGAATGTATGTGTCAACCACAACAGACAACCCACTAGGTGGCGCTATAGAGTCCCTACGCCACACCCTAGGCCAAAGCTCTGTCTCTGACTAGCCATAGCAATAACACACAAGCCCACCAAATTTGGTTCATTTTCGTGAATGTATGTGTCAACCACAACAGACAACGCACTAGGTGGCGCTATAGAGTCCCTACGCCACACCCTAGACCAAAGCTCTGTCTCTGACTAGCCATAGCAATAACACACAAGTCCACCAAATTTGTGAATTCATTTTCGTGAATGTTTGTGTCAACCACAACAGATAACGTGCTGCTAGGTGGCGCTATAGAGTCTCAAAGCCACACCTTAGGCCAGAGCTCTGTCTCTGACTAGCAGAAGCAATTCCACATGTAGCTGCCAAATTACATCCAATTCATAACCTTTTTTCTGCCTATAACACCAACTTCCTGTTTCTTAATAAAACGCCATAATTCAAACGTTCGCCATTTCAATATACTTTTGAAATTCAAAAATCTGGTCGCAATTCCTCTCGGGCAACCCCTCAAGATCATTTTAGTGCTTATATGACATGATTTCGATAAACCGTCTAGGAGAAGTGTTTCAAAATACGTGATGTGCAAAAATCATAATCATAATCATAACTCAAATTCTTATAAGATTCACTATATAGTTTCAATGTAAAACTTGTTCAGATTTATACAACACACATGTCCACCAAATTTGGCTCATTTCCGTGAATGTATGTGTCAACCACAATAGACGGCGCGCTAGGTGGCGCTATAGAGTCCCTGAGCCACACCCTAGGCCAGAGGTCTGTCTCTCAGTAGAGGCATCAATTCCACAGGTAGCTGCCAAATTTCAAGAGTTTTAGAGCATGCCAAGTTGCTGAAAAAGGGCAAAACATGTCCGGTAAGAGGAAAATACTATAATAAGAATAATAATAATAATAATCTGAGCAAAAACAATAGGGCCTTGCACCTACGGTGCAGCCACTTTCAGTGGCCGCACCTCGGTGCTCGGGCCCTAAATATAGCCGCAAGCGGCGATGGCGGGCCCGAGCACCTGCGGTGCGGACCCGTGACATTTGCGGAATCTAACAAAGCAACACGTACTTGTTGGTGGGCATGTGCATGAGCAACACACATGCCCACCAAATTTGGTTAATTTTCATCAATGTATGTGTCAACCACAACAGAAAACAAGCTAGGTGGCGCTATAGATTCCCAAAGCCACACCCAAGGCCAGAGCTCTGTCTCTGACTAGTGGCAGCAATAACACACAAGCGTACCTAATTGTTGTGTATGTGTCAACAATAATAGACAATGTGCTAGGTGGCGCTATAGAGTCCCTAAGCCTCACCCTAGGCCAGAGCTCTATCCCTGACAAGCAGTAGCAATAGCACACATGCCCACCAAATGTGGTTCATTTTCGTGAATGTGTCAACCATAATAGACAATGTGCTAGGTGGCGCTATAGAGTCCCTAAGCCACACCCTAGGCCAGAGCTCTATCCCTGACTAGCGGTAGCAATAACACACATGCCCACCAAATGTGGTTCATTTTCGTGAATGTATCAACCACAACAGACAATGCTCTAGGTGGCACTATAGGGTCCCTAAGCCACACCCTAGGCCAGAGCTCTGTTTCTGACTTGCGGCAGTAATAACACACAAGCTCACCAAATTTGATTCATTTTCGTGAATGTATATGTCAACCACAACAGGCAACACACTAGGTGGCGTTATAGAGTCCCTAAGCCACACCCTCGGCCAGAGCTCTGTCTCTGAATAGCTATAGCAAAACATGTGCCCACCAAATTTGGTTCATTTTCGTGAATGTACGTGTCAACCACAACAGACAATGCGCTAGGTGGCGCTATGGAGTCCCTAAGCCACACCCGAGGCCAGAGCTCTGTCTTTATCTAGCGGCAGCAATAACACTCAAGCCCATCAAATGTGGTTCATTTTTGTGAATGTTTGTGTCAACCACAACAAACAATGCTCTAGGTGGCGCTATAGAGTCCCTAAGTCAGACCTTTGGCCAGAGCTCTGTCTCTGACTAGCAATAGGAATAACACACAAGCCCATCAAATTTGGTTAATTTTCGTGAATGTACGTGTCAACCACAACAGGCAATGTGCTAGGTGGCGCTATAGAGTCCCTAAGCCACACCCGAGGCCAGAGCTCTGTCTCTGACTAGCAAAAACAATAACACACGAGCCCACCAAATTTGGTTAATTTTCATGAATGTTTGTGTCAACCACAACAGACAATGCGCTAGGTGGCGCTATAGAGTCCTTAAGCCACACCCTAGGCCAAAGCTCTGTCCCTGACTACCGATAGCAATAACACACAAGTCCACCAAATTTGGTTCATTTTCGTGAATGTATGTGTCAACCACAACAGACAACGCACTAGGTGGCGCTATAGAGTCCCTATGCCACACCCTAGGCCAAAGCTCTGTCTCTGACTAGCCATAGCAATAACACACAAGTCCATCAAATTTGGTTCATTTTCGGGAATGTTTGTGTCAACCACAACAGATAACGTGCTGCTAGGTGGCGCTATAGAGTCCCTAAGCCACACCCTAGGCCAAAGCTCTGTCTCTGACTAGCCATAGCAATAACACACAAGTCCACCAAATTTGGTTCATTTTCATGAATGTTTGTGTCAACCACAACAGATAACGTGCTGCTAGGTGGCGCTATGGAGTCCCAAAGCCACACCTTAGGCCAGAGCTCTGTCTCTGACTACCAAAAGCAATTCCACATGTAGCTGCCAAATTACATCCAATTCATAGCCTTTTTTCTTTCTATAACACCAACTTCCTGTTTCTTAATAAAACGCCATAATTCAAACCTTCGCCATTTCAATATACTTCAAAAATTCAAAAATCTGGTCGCAATTCCTCTCGGGCAACCCCTCAAGATCATTTTAGTGCTTATATGACATGATTTCGATAAACCGTCTAGGAGAAGTATTTCAAAATAAGTGATGTGCAAAAATCATAATCATAATCATAACTCAAATTCTTCTAAGATTCACTATATAGTTTAAATGTAAAACTTGTTCAGAATAATACAACACACATGTCCACCAAATTTGGTTCATTTCCGTGAATGTATGTGTCAACCACAACAGACAGTGCGGTAGGTGGCGCTATAGAGTCCCTGAGCCACACCCTAGGCCAGAGGTCTGTCTCTCAGTAGAGGCATCAATTCTACAGGTAGCTGCCAAATTTCAAGAGTTTTAGAGCATGCCAAGTTGGTGAAAAAGGGCAAAAAAGTTAAGGGTAAGAGGAATAGAAGTATAATAATAATAATAAATATAGCCGCAAGCGGCGATGGCGGGCCCGAGCACCTGCGGTGCGGAGACCTGTGACATTTCGGAATCTAACAAAGCAACATGTACGTGTTGGTGGGCATGTGCATGAGCAACACACATGCCCACCAAATTTGGTCAATTTTCCTGAATGTATGTGTCAACCACAACAGACAACACGCTAGGTGGCGCTATAGAGTCCCTAAGCCACACCCCAGGCCAGAGCTCTATCTCTGACTATCGATAGCAATAACGCACAAGCCCACCAAATTTGGTTCATTTTCGCGAATGTGTGTGTCAACCACAACAGACAATGCGCTAGGTGGCGTTATACAGTCCCTAAGACACCCTTGGCCAGAAGCGCTGTCTCTGAATAGCTATAGCAATAACACACATACCCACCAAATTTGGTTCATTTTCGTGAATGTATGTGTCAACCACAACAGACAATGCGCTAGGTGGCGCTCTAGAGTCCCTAAGCCACACTCTAAGCCAGAGCTCTGTCTCTGACTAGTGGTAGCAATAACACACAAGCCCACTAAATTTGGTTCATTTTCATGAATATATGAGTCAACCACAGTACACAACGCGCTACGTGGCACTATAGAGCCCCTAAGCCACACCCTAGGCCAGAGCTCTATCTCTGTATCCATATTTGTAGTTCAAATTTGAGATGATAACCAGTGTGTTGATATGGTGTACTGTAAATCATGCATCTGTAAGGCTTACATCAATATCTTTGCTTCAGATCATTGAATTCATAAAACCTGTTGCTGTTTTTAATGTGTGTGTGTGTCTTGATGTAAACAAAACGTACTAAGTCATGATTGTTTGACTTTTCTGTATTCTGGTTATTACATGCTATTCCAACCAAGCATTTTTGTGAGGATAAGAACCACTTTAGTGGTGGACTGGTTGGGGATTGAACCGGCAACCCTCCTGTTACAAGCCCCAAGCCCTAACCAGTAGGCCACGGCTGCCTCAACGGGGGGGGGGGGGGGGGGGGTGTGTGTGTGTGTGTGTGTGTGTGTGTGTGTGTGTGTGTGTGTGTGTGTGTGTGTGTGTGTGTGTGTGTGTGTGTGTGTGTGTGTGTGTGTGTGTGTGATTGAGTGAGTGAGTGAGTGAGTGAGTGAGTGAGTGAGTGAGTGAGTGAGGAGAGTGTGTGTGTGTGTGAGTGAGAGTGTGTGTGTGTGTGTGTGAGTGAGTGAGTGAGTGAGTGACCAGGAGTCCCTAAGCCACACCCTAGGCCAGGGCTCTGTCTCAGTCTAGAGGTAGCAACACTCAAGCGCACCAAATTTGGGTCACAGACTACAGGTGCTTGGGCCCATCAATGCCCCTTGCGGCCTTTTTCTGTCTTAAAAGACACCCCAATTCAAACATTCACCATTTGAATATACTTCACAATTCCTCTTGGGCAACCCCTCAAGATCATTTTACTGCTGATATATGATTTGATAAACCCTTGGTTTGATTCGATAAACCGTCTAGGACTAGTGTTTCAAAATACATGACTTTACTGTATTCTGGTTATTACATGCCATTCCAACCAAGCATTTTTATGAGGATTAGAACTTGGGTCTGACTTGGTCAGTCCCCAATTCTATCACAAAAATGACTTAACCTGAGTAAAATCTTCATACACATGATCTTTTCTTTACCTTTTACTTTGCATCACACTGTCATTCTTGACTCTGTGTGTGTGTGTGTGTGTGTGTGTGTGTGTGTGTGTGTGTGTGTGTGTCTGTGTCTGTGTGTGTGTGTGTGTGTGTGTGTGTGTGTGTGTCTGTGTGTGTCTGTGTGTGTGTGTCTGTGTCTGTGTCTGAGTCTCTGTGTGGAAAGCGGGGGAGGTTAGAGAGACATCCAGCTGGGAGAGAGGGGAGGGGTGGGAAGAACTGTGGGGGGAGGGAAACAGACAAGAAGGGGGAGAGTGGGTGAGCTACAGTGAGGGAGCAAGACCATGCGCGGCTAGGGAAACAGACCTATAAAAACCTAATAAACCTAAATATCTCACTTTCTGTTAACATGGTTGAAATCAAAATTGCAGCATAGGTTGATATGATTATAATTATTCATCAACTCGCTTAAAAATATTTTAGCTAAAACTGTGTCCACCACAATCATTAATGCGCTTTTAAAAAACACAAACAACACCAAATTCAAAACTTTGTATATGACTGTCACTACAAACACACTAACTAATACTCCATCAAATTTCATCCAAATTAGTCACTGTTTTCTGCCTATAACACCAACTTTTTGATTCTTTTATAAGACACCTAGATTCAAACCTTCGCCATTTCGATATACTTTTGAAATTCAAAAATCTGGTCGCAATTCCTCTCAGGCCACCCCTCAAGATCATTTTAGTGTTTAAATGACATAATTTCGATAAACCGTCTAGGAGAAGTATTTCAAAATACATGATGTGCAAAAATCAGAAAATCTCACATAATTCAAATTCTTCTAAGATTCACTATATAGTTTAAATGTAAAACTTGTTCAGAATAATACAACACACATGTCCACCAAATTTGGTTCATTTCCGTGAATGTATGCGTCAACCACAGCAGACAGCACGCTAGGTGGCGCTATACAGTCCTTGAGCCACACCCTTGGCCAAACCTTTGTCTCTAAGTACAGTTAACAATTCCACATCTAGATGCCAAATTACAAGAGTTTTAGTGCATGTCAAGTTGGTGAAAAAGGGCGAAAAAGTTAAGGGTAAGAGGAATAGAAGTATAATAATAATAATAAATATAGCCGCAAGCGGCGATGGCGGGCCCGAGCACCTGCGGTGCGGAGACATGTGACATTTCGGAATCTAACAAAGCAACATGTGCGTGTTGGTGGGCATGTGCATGAGCAACACACATGCCCACCAAATTTGGTCAATTTTCCTGAATGTATGTGTCAACCACAACAGACAACACGCTAGGTGGCGCTATAGAGTCCCTAAGCCACACCCCAGGCCAGAGCTCTATCTCTGACTATCGATAGCAATTACGCACAAGCCCACCAAATTTGGTTCATTTTCGTGAATGTGTGTCAAACACAACAGACAATGCGCTAGGTGGCGTTATACAGTCCCTAAGACACCCTTGGCCAGATCGCTGTCTCTGAATAGCTATAGCAATAACACACATGCCACCCAAATTTGGTTCATTTTCGTGAATGTATGTGTCAACCACAACAGACAATGCGCTAGGTGGGCTCTAGAGTCCCTAAGCCACACTCTAAGCCAGAGCTCTGTCTCTGACTAGTGGTAGCACTAACACCAGATAACCAGTGTGTTGATTGGTGTACTGTAAATCATGCATCTGTAAGGCTTACATCAATATCTTTGCTTCAGATCATTGAATTCATAAAACCTGTTGCTGTATTTAATGTGTGTGTGTGTCTTGATGTAAACAAAACATAACTAAGTCATGATTGTTTGACTTTTCTGTATTCTGGTTATTACATGCTATTCCAACCAAGCATTTTTGTGAGGATAAGAACTTGGGTCTGGCTTAGTCAGTCCCCAATTCAATCACTAAAAATGACTTAACCTGAATAAAATCATCATACACATGACTTTTTCTTTACCTTTTACTTTACATCACACTGTCATTCTTGACCGACTCATGGCAAATCTGGCCATTCATTTTCATGTGGATCAAGGAAGGGAGAGAGAGTGTGTGTGTATATGTGTGTGTGTGTGTGTGTGTCTGTGTGGAAAGAACGGGGGAGGGGGAACAATGCAGCTGAGAGAGAGAGAGAGAGAGAGAGAGAGAGAGAGAGAGAGAGAGAGAGAGAGAGAGAGAGACAGAGGGGGTAGAGACAAATGGATCAATAGAATATACACTTTTTTGATCCCGTGAGAGAAATTAATTTCTCTGCATGTAACCCAATTTAACCGAATTAGTGAACACACACAGCACACAGTGAACACACAGTGAGGTGAATCACACACTGACCAGCGGTGCTGGGAGAGCAGTGAGAGGTTGTGTGTGTGTGTGTGTGTGTGTGTGTGTGTGTGTGTGTGTGTGTGTGTGTGTGAGTGAGTGAGTGAGTGAGGAGAGTGTGTGTGTGTGAGTGAGAGTGTGTGTGTGTGTGTGAGTGAGTGATTGAGTGACCAGGAGTCCCATTTGGGTCACGGACCGCAGGTGCTTGGGCCCATCAATGCCCCTTGCGGCCTTTTTGTGTCTTAAAAGACACCCCAATTCAAACATTCACCATTTCAATATACTTCACAATTCCTCTTGGGCAACCCCTCAAGATCATTTTACTGCTGATATGATATGATTCGATAAACCCTTGGTTTGATTCGATAAACCGTCTAAGTGTTTCAAAATACATGACTTTACTGTATTCTGGTTATTACATGCCATTCCAACCAAGCATTTTTACGAGGATTAGAACTTGGGTCTGACTTAGTCACTCCCCAATTCAATCACAAAAATGACTTAACCTGAGTAAAATCTTCATACACATGATCTTTTCTTTACCTTTTACTTTGCATCACACTGTCATTCTTGACTCTGTGTGTGTGTGTGTGTGTGTGTGTGTGTCTGTGTCTGAGTCTCTGTGTAGCAAGCGGGGGAGGTTAGAGAGACATCCAGCTGGGAGAGAGGGGGGTCATGGGGCTAAGACAGTAGGTCTGTGTGTAACACGCGCGGGCAGAAAGGAGCGGATAGGAGAGACCATAGTCATATGAAAACCTGAATAACTCACTTTCTGTTAATGTGGCTAACGCCAAAATTTCAGCATAGGTTCATATGAGTATTAATATTTGTAAACTCACTTCATAATATTTTAGGTAAAACTATGTGTCAACCACGATCATTAATACACTATTGAGTGACAGAATTAATGCCACATCAAAACTTGTATATGACTGTGACTACAAACACACTAACTAATACTCCACTTAATTTGATCCAAATTAGTCACTGTTTTCTGCCTATAACGCCAACTTCCTGTTTCTTTTACAAGACGCCTGGATTCAAACCTTCGCCATTTCAATATACTTTTGAAATTCAAAAATCTGGTCGCAATTTCTCTTGGGCAACCCCTCAAGATCATTTTACTGCTGAAATGACATAGTTTCGATAAACCGTCTAGGAGAAGTATTTCAAAATACATGATGTGCAAAAATCAGAAAATCTCACATAATTCAAATTATTTTAATATTCACTATATAGTTTAAATGTAAAACTTGTTCAGAATAATACAACACACATGTCCACCAAATTTGGTTCATTTCCGTGAATGTATGCGTCAACCACAGTAGACGGCGCGCTAGGTGGCGCTATACAGTCCCTGAGCCACACCCTATGCCAAACCTTTGTCTCTAAGTACAGTTAACAATTCCACATCTAGATGCCAAATTACAAGAGTTTTAGTGCATGTCAAGTTGGTGAAAAAGGGCGAAAAAGTTAAGAGTAAGAGGAATAGAAGTATAATAATAATAATAATAATAATAATAATCTGAGCAAAAACAATAGGGCCTTGCACCTACGGTGCAGCCACTTTCAGTGGCCGCACCTCGGTGCTCGGGCCCTAAATATAGCCGCAAGCGGCGATGGCGGGCCCGAGCACCTGCGGTGCGGAGACATGTGACATTTCGGAATCTAACAAAGCAACATGTGCGTGTTGGTGGGCATGTGCATGAGCAACACACATGCCCACCAAATTTATAGAGTCCCTAAGCCACACCCTAGGCCAGAGCTCTATCTCTGACTATCGATAGCAATAACGCACAAGCCCACCAAATTTGGTTCATTTCCGTGAATGTGTGTGTCAACCACAACAGACAATGCGCTAGGTGGCGCTATACAGTCCCTAAGACACCCTTGGCCAGAGCGCTGTCTCTGAATAGCTATAGCAATAACACACATGCCCACCAAATTTGGTTCATTTTCCTGAATGTATGCGTCAACCACAACAGACAATGCGCTAGGTGGGCTCTAGAGTCCCTAAGCCACACTCTAAGCCAGAGCTCTGTCTCTGACTAGTGGTAGCACTAACACCAGATAACCAGTGTGTTGATTGGTGTACTGTAAATCATGCATCTGTAAGGCTTACATCAATATCTTTGCTTCAGATCATTGAATTCATAAAACCTGTTGCTGTATTTAATGTGTGTGTGTGTCTTGATGTAAACAAAACATAACTAAGTCATAATTGTTTGACTTTGCTGTATTCTGGTTATTACATGCTATTCCAACCAAGCATTTTTGTGAGGATAAGAACTTGGGTCTGGCTTAGTCAGTCCCCAATTCAATCACTAAAAATGACTTAACCTGAATAAAATCATCATACACATGACTTTTTCTTTACCTTTTACTTTACATCACACTGTCATTCTTGACCGACTCATGGCAAATCTGGCCATTCATTTTCATGTGGATCAAGGAAGGGAGAGAGAGTGTGTGTGTATATGTGTGTGTGTGTGTGTGTGTGTGTGTGTGTGTGTGTGTGTGTGGAAAGAACGGGGGAGGGGGAACAATGCAGCTGAGAGAGAGAGAGAGAGAGAGAGAGAGAGAGAGAGAGAGAGAGAGAGAGAGAGAGAGAGAGAGAGACAGAGGGGGTAGAGACAAATGGATCAATAGAATATACACTTTTTTGATCCCGTGAGAGAAATTAATTTCTCTGCATGTAACCCAATTTAACCGAATTAGTGAACACACACAGCACACAGTGAACACACAGTGAGGTGAATCACACACTGACCAGCGGTGCTGGGAGAGCAGTGAGAGGTTGTGTGTGTGTGTGTGTGTGTGTGTGTGTGTGTGTGTGTGTTTGTGTGTGTGTGTGTGTGAGTGAGTGAGTGAGGAGAGTGTGTGTGTGTGAGTGAGAGTGTGTGTGTGTGTGTGAGTGAGTGATTGAGTGACCAGGAGTCCCATTTGGGTCACGGACCGCAGGTGCTTGGGCCCATCAATGCCCCTTGCGGCCTTTTTGTGTCTTAAAAGACACCCCAATTCAAACATTCACCATTTCAATATACTTCACAATTCCTCTTGGGCAACCCCTCAAGATCATTTTACTGCTGATATGATATGATTCGATAAACCCTTGGTTTGATTCGATAAACCGTCTAAGTGTTTCAAAATACATGACTTTACTGTATTCTGGTTATTACATGCCATTCCAACCAAGCATTTTTACGAGGATTAGAACTTGGGTCTGACTTAGTCACTCCCCAATTCAATCACAAAAATGACTTACCCTGAGTAAAATCTTCATACACATGATCTTTTCTTTACCTTTTACTTTGCATCACACTGTCATTCTTGACTCTGTGTGTGTGTGTGTGTGTGTCTGTGTCTGTGTCTGTGTCTGAGTCTCTGTGTAGAAAGCGGGGGAGGTTAGAGAGACATCCAGCTGGGAGAGAGGGGGGTCATGGGGCTAAGACAGTAGTTCTGTGTGTAACACGCGCGGGCAGAAAGGAGCGGATAGGAGAGACCATAGTCATATGAAAACCTGAATAACTCACTTTCTGTTAATGTGGCTAACGCCAAAATTTCAGCATAGGTTCATATGAGTATTAATATTTGTAAACTCACTTCATAATATTTTAGGTAAAACTATGTGTCAACCACGATCATTAATACACTATTGAGTGACAGAATTAATGCCACATCAAAACTTGTATATGACTGTGACTACAAACACACTAACTAATACTCCACTCAATTTGATCCAAATTAGTCACTGTTTTCTGCCTATAACGCCAACTTCCTGTTTCTTTTACAAGACGCCTGGATTCAAACCTTCGCCATTTCAATATACTTTTGAAATTCAAAAATCTGGTCGCAATTTCTCTTGGGCAACTCCTCAAGATCATTTTACTGCTGAAATGACATAGTTTCGATAAACCGTCTAGGAGAAGTATTTCAAAATACATGATGTGCAAAAATCAGAAAATCTCACATAATTCAAATTCTTTTAATATTCACTATATAGTTTAAATGTAAAACTTGTTCAGAATAATACAATACACATGTCCACCAAATTTGGCTCATTTCCGTGAATGTATGCGTCAACCACAGTAGACGGCGCGCTAGGTGGCGCTATACAGTCCCTGAGCCACACCCTAGGCCAAACCTTTGTCTCTAAGTACAGTTAACAATTCCACATCTAGATGCCAAATTACAAGAGTTTTAGTGCATGTCAAGTTGGTGAAAAAGGGCGAAAAAGTTAAGAGTAAGAGGAATAGAAGTATAATAATAATAATAAATATAGCCGCAAGCGGCGATGGCGGGCCCGAGCACCTGCGGTGCGGAGACATGTGACATTTCGGAATCTAACAAAGCAACATGTGCGTGTTGGTGGGCATGTGCATGAGCAACACACATGCCCACCAAATTTGGTCAATTTTCCTGAATGTATGTGTCAACCACAACAGACAACACGCTAGGTGGCGCTATAGAGTCCCTAAGCCACACCCCAGGCCAGAGCTCTATCTCTGACTATCGATAGCAATTACGCACAAGCCCACCAAATTTGGTTCATTTTCGTGAATGTGTGTCAAACACAACAGACAATGCGCTAGGTGGCGTTATACAGTCCCTAAGACACCCTTGGCCAGATCGCTGTCTCTGAATAGCTATAGCAATAACACACATGCCACCCAAATTTGGTTCATTTTCGTGAATGTATGTGTCAACCACAACAGACAATGCGCTAGGTGGGCTCTAGAGTCCCTAAGCCACACTCTAAGCCAGAGCTCTGTCTCTGACTAGTGGTAGCACTAACACCAGATAACCAGTGTGTTGATTGGTGTACTGTAAATCATGCATCTGTAAGGCTTACATCAATATCTTTGCTTCAGATCATTGAATTCATAAAACCTGTTGCTGTATTTAATGTGTGTGTGTGTCTTGATGTAAACAAAACATAACTAAGTCATGATTGTTTGACTTTTCTGTATTCTGGTTATTACATGCTATTCCAACCAAGCATTTTTGTGAGGATAAGAACTTGGGTCTGGCTTAGTCAGTCCCCAATTCAATCACTAAAAATGACTTAACCTGAATAAAATCATCATACACATGACTTTTTCTTTACCTTTTACTTTACATCACACTGTCATTCTTGACCGACTCATGGCAAATCTGGCCATTCATTTTCATGTGGATCAAGGAAGGGAGAGAGAGTGTGTGTGTATATGTGTGTGTGTGTGTGTGTGTCTGTGTGGAAAGAACGGGGGAGGGGGAACAATGCAGCTGAGAGAGAGAGAGAGAGAGAGAGAGAGAGAGAGAGAGAGAGAGAGAGAGAGAGAGAGAGACAGAGGGGGTAGAGACAAATGGATCAATAGAATATACACTTTTTTGATCCCGTGAGAGAAATTAATTTCTCTGCATGTAACCCAATTTAACCGAATTAGTGAACACACACAGCACACAGTGAACACACAGTGAGGTGAATCACACACTGACCAGCGGTGCTGGGAGAGCAGTGAGAGGTTGTGTGTGTGTGTGTGTGTGTGTGTGTGTGTGTGTGTGTGTGTGTGTGTGTGTGAGTGAGTGAGTGAGTGAGGAGAGTGTGTGTGTGTGAGTGAGAGTGTGTGTGTGTGTGTGAGTGAGTGATTGAGTGACCAGGAGTCCCATTTGGGTCACGGACCGCAGGTGCTTGGGCCCATCAATGCCCCTTGCGGCCTTTTTGTGTCTTAAAAGACACCCCAATTCAAACATTCACCATTTCAATATACTTCACAATTCCTCTTGGGCAACCCCTCAAGATCATTTTACTGCTGATATGATATGATTCGATAAACCCTTGGTTTGATTCGATAAACCGTCTAAGTGTTTCAAAATACATGACTTTACTGTATTCTGGTTATTACATGCCATTCCAACCAAGCATTTTTACGAGGATTAGAACTTGGGTCTGACTTAGTCACTCCCCAATTCAATCACAAAAATGACTTAACCTGAGTAAAATCTTCATACACATGATCTTTTCTTTACCTTTTACTTTGCATCACACTGTCATTCTTGACTCTGTGTGTGTGTGTGTGTGTGTGTGTGTGTCTGTGTCTGAGTCTCTGTGTAGCAAGCGGGGGAGGTTAGAGAGACATCCAGCTGGGAGAGAGGGGGGTCATGGGGCTAAGACAGTAGGTCTGTGTGTAACACGCGCGGGCAGAAAGGAGCGGATAGGAGAGACCATAGTCATATGAAAACCTGAATAACTCACTTTCTGTTAATGTGGCTAACGCCAAAATTTCAGCATAGGTTCATATGAGTATTAATATTTGTAAACTCACTTCATAATATTTTAGGTAAAACTATGTGTCAACCACGATCATTAATACACTATTGAGTGACAGAATTAATGCCACATCAAAACTTGTATATGACTGTGACTACAAACACACTAACTAATACTCCACTTAATTTGATCCAAATTAGTCACTGTTTTCTGCCTATAACGCCAACTTCCTGTTTCTTTTACAAGACGCCTGGATTCAAACCTTCGCCATTTCAATATACTTTTGAAATTCAAAAATCTGGTCGCAATTTCTCTTGGGCAACCCCTCAAGATCATTTTACTGCTGAAATGACATAGTTTCGATAAACCGTCTAGGAGAAGTATTTCAAAATACATGATGTGCAAAAATCAGAAAATCTCACATAATTCAAATTATTTTAATATTCACTATATAGTTTAAATGTAAAACTTGTTCAGAATAATACAACACACATGTCCACCAAATTTGGTTCATTTCCGTGAATGTATGCGTCAACCACAGTAGACGGCGCGCTAGGTGGCGCTATACAGTCCCTGAGCCACACCCTATGCCAAACCTTTGTCTCTAAGTACAGTTAACAATTCCACATCTAGATGCCAAATTACAAGAGTTTTAGTGCATGTCAAGTTGGTGAAAAAGGGCGAAAAAGTTAAGAGTAAGAGGAATAGAAGTATAATAATAATAATAATAATAATAATAATCTGAGCAAAAACAATAGGGCCTTGCACCTACGGTGCAGCCACTTTCAGTGGCCGCACCTCGGTGCTCGGGCCCTAATAATCTGAGCAAAAACAATAGGGCCTTGCACCTACGGTGCAGCCACTTTCAGTGGCCGCACCTCGGTGCTCGGGCCCTAATAATCTGAGCAAAAACAATAGGGCCTTGCACCTACGGTGCAGCCACTTTCAGTGGCCGCACCTCGGTGCTCGGGCCCTAAATAATAATAAATATAGCCGCAAGCGGCGATGGCGGGCCCGAGCACCTGCGGTGCGGAGACCTGTGACATTTCGGAATCTAACAAAGCAACATGTACGTGTTGGTGGGCATGTGCATGAGCAACACACATGCCCACCAAATTTGGTCAATTTTCCTGAATGTATGTGTCAACCACAACAGACAACACGCTAGGTGGCGCTATAGAGTCCCTAAGCCACACCCCAGGCCAGAGCTCTATCTCTGACTATCGATAGCAATAACGCACAAGCCCACCAAATTTGGTTCATTTTCGCGAATGTGTGTGTCAACCACAACAGACAATGCGCTAGGTGGCGTTATACAGTCCCTAAGACACCCTTGGCCAGAAGCGCTGTCTCTGAATAGCTATAGCAATAACACACATACCCACCAAATTTGGTTCATTTTCGTGAATGTATGTGTCAACCACAACAGACAATGCGCTAGGTGGCGCTCTAGAGTCCCTAAGCCACACTCTAAGCCAGAGCTCTGTCTCTGACTAGTGGTAGCAATAACACACAAGCCCACTAAATTTGGTTCATTTTCATGAATATATGAGTCAACCACAGTACACAACGCGCTACGTGGCACTATAGAGCCCCTAAGCCACACCCTAGGCCAGAGCTCTATCTCTGTATCCATATTTGTAGTTCAAATTTGAGATGATAACCAGTGTGTTGATATGGTGTACTGTAAATCATGCATCTGTAAGGCTTACATCAATATCTTTGCTTCAGATCATTGAATTCATAAAACCTGTTGCTGTTTTTAATGTGTGTGTGTGTCTTGATGTAAACAAAACGTACTAAGTCATGATTGTTTGACTTTTCTGTATTCTGGTTATTACATGCTATTCCAACCAAGCATTTTTGTGAGGATAAGAACCACTTTAGTGGTGGACTGGTTGGGGATTGAACCGGCAACCCTCCTGTTACAAGCCCCAAGCCCTAACCAGTAGGCCACGGCTGCCTCAACGGGGGGGGGGGGGGGGGGGGTTGTGTGTGTGTGTGTGTGTGTGTGTGTGTGTGTGTGTGTGTGTGTGTGTGTGTGTGTGTGTGTGTGTGTGTGTGTGTGTGTGTGTGTGTGTGTGTGTGTGTGTGTGTGTGTGTGTGTGTGTGTGTGTGTGTGTGTGTGTGTGTGTGTGTGTATCTTACCCCGTGGTGCAGGAGCGTAGAGCATGGGGAAGTGCTGGTCTCTGGGGTAGAATGTGTGCAGCAGGTCCGGCCTCTGGGCGGCCACAGAGGCAGCGGCGGTTTGCCACTGGTGCTTCTGCTCCGAGCTGATGTCGTCGCTGAATGCCGTGTGGTGGTACTGCAGTGCTGGCGTCTCTGGGTGGCCCTGGAGCGGGGAGGGTGGGTCAGCTGGGTCAGCTGGGTAGGGCTGCGGGTAGCTTGGTCCAGAGGTCAGGTGTCGGGGCAGGGAGTAGGCAGCAGCAGCTGTGCACAGACCCAAAATAATACTGTAAGTGTTAGAATATGGTCCAATTAACTCACAATGAATGCTGATGGGAGAATATGTTTGTTGACTAGCACACATTCTTATACTGTAAGACTCATTATTAGACCAATAAGCGGGATGAACAGAGAAAATGAATCAAATCAATTACAAAGGAGTCGGCCAAACAAAGAGGGAGAAAGGGCAACAGAACAGAAGACGGTAGAACAACCCGAGATCACGTCTGATGGGAACACAAGAGAGCTCCCAACACAAAGGCACCAGCTCCAGTCGTACCGGGATCAAGGGGGATGCCGTGGAGCGAGCTGGAAGGGTCGAAGGTCGAGGGGATCTGCCCGCGGTGTGCCTCCTGGCCCTGCGGCAGGCGGCTGTATGATGCCAGAGAGGCAGCAGCCTGGTGCTCGGCCACGTCCTGCAGGGATGACTTGGTGGAGGAGCTCATCGTGCGCATGATGGGGGTGCCTTCCACTCCTGGGAATGGGGCTCACTGCTGGAGCCTGCCGGGGCCAAGACAAGTTACTTAACAGGCAATGAACTCATACGCTCCCTGCTATAGGCAATGTCTATAGCCTAATGCAGAAAATATAACCAGTATGAAAGTATTCACAGTATGAATACACATGCTTACATTGCACCTATATAACATACACTTACATTGAAGTAAAATGAGGAGTGTCTTCTTTTACACTGCAGATTGAGCATCAGTCCTCATGTTGTTCGTCAGATGAAAGTGTCAACTAAACAAATGAATGCAAATGCTAAATAAATCCACAGTCCATATTTGCTTTCAACTGTGTATGTGTCAAGTGTGTGTGTTTAGTAATTAATATAGTAGGCCTAGCCTGCGATCTCTGCGAAAATAAAGTTTGTTGATGCGCTTAAATCGCTCTAGTCTCCCGCCTTCTTTGATCTGTCAAAATGAAAAGGTTCAGCTGGACGTCATACGGCTCAAAGTCCACAGGGTCTGTTCTCCGATTTCCACTCTCCATTTCATTTTTCCTCACCAATATGGCAGCGCTCTTAGGCTTCTCTCGAATAGCCTACTAACTAGGGGATAAACAATTGTACAAGCCTAGGCCTATCTCCAAGAAAGAGGTTTTCTGTTTGTTTGTTTACTCTGTAGGTCTAAAGTAACCCAGGCTAAAAGGTAGGGATAGCCTACTTCCTTGACGCACTAGGATTCCTTTCTCGAAAGAAAGAAAGCAATGCAATCAGCCTGCGTTTTCAATTTAAATTAAAAATATAGCCGCAAGCGGCGATGGCGGGCCCGAGCACCTGCGGCGCGGAGACCTGTGAAATTTCGGAATCTAGCAAAGCAACATGTGCGTGTTGGTGGGCATGTGCATGAGCAACACACATGCCCACCAAATTTGGTCAATTTTCCTGAATGTATGTGTCAACCACAACAGACAACACGCTAGGTGGCGCTATAGAGTCCCTAAGCCACACCCTAGGCCAGAGCTCTATTAGTGACTGTCGATAGCAATAACGCACAAGCCCACCAAATTTGGTTCATTTTCGTGAATGAGTGTGTCAACCACAACAGACAATGCACTAGGTGGCGCTATACAGTCTCTAAGACACCCTTGGCCAAAGCGCTGTCTCTGAATAGCTATAGCAATAACACACATGGCCAGCAAATTTGGTTCATTTTCGTGAATGTACATGTCAACCACAACAGACAATGCACTAGATGGCGCTATAGAGTCCCTAAGCCACACCCGAGGCCAGAGTTCTGTCTCTGAATAACTTTAGCAATAACACACATGCCCACCAAATTTGGTTCATTTTGGTGAATGTACGTGTCAACCACAACAGACAATGCATTAGGTGGCGCTCTAGAGTCCCTAAGCCACACTCTAGGCCAGAGCTCTGTCTCTGACTACCGATAGCAATAACACTCAAGCCCATCAAATGTGGTTCATTTTTGTGAATGTTTGTGTCAACCACAACAAACAATGCTCTAGGTGGCGCTATAGAGTCCCTAAGTCAGACCTTTGGCCAGAGCTCTGTCTCTGACTAGCAATAGGAATAACACACAAGCCCATCAAATTTGGTTAATTTTCGTGAATGTACGTGTCAACCACAACAGGCAATGTGCTAGGTGGCGCTATAGAGTCCCTAAGCCACACCCGAGGCCAGAGCTCTGTCTCTGACTAGCAAAAACAATAACACACGAGCCCACCAAATTTGGTTAATTTTCGTGAATGTTTGTGTCAACCACAACAGACAATGCGCTAGGTGGCGCTATAGAGTCCTTAAGCCACACCCTAGGCCAAAGCTCTGTCCCTGACTACCGATAGCAATAACACACAAGTCCACCAAATTTGGTTCATTTTCGTGAATGTATGTGTCAACCACAACAGACAACGCACTAGGTGGCGCTATAGAGTCCCTATGCCACACCCTAGGCCAAAGCTCTGTCTCTGACTATCCATAGCAATAACACACAAGTCCACCAAATTTGGTTCATTTTCGGGAATGTTTGTGTCAACCACAACAGATAACGTGCTGCTAGGTGGCGCTATAGAGTCCCTAAGCCACACCCTAGGCCAAAGCTCTGTCTCTGACTAGCCATAGCAATAACACACAAGTCCACCAAATTTGGTTCATTTTCATGAATGTTTGTGTCAACCACAACAGATAACGTGCTGCTAGGTGGCGCTATGGAGTCCCAAAGCCACACCTTAGGCCAGAGCTCTGTCTCTGACTACCAAAAGCAATTCCACATGTAGCTGCCAAATTACATCCAATTCATAGCCTTTTTTCTTTCTATAACACCAACTTCCTGTTTCTTAATAAAACGCCATAATTCAAACCTTCGCCATTTCAATATACTTCTAAAATTCAAAAATCTGGTCGCAATTCCTCTCGGGCAACCCCTCAAGATCATTTTAGTGCTGATATGACATGATTTCGATAAACCGTCTAGGAGAAGTATTTCAAAATAAGTGATGTGCAAAAATCATAATCATAATCATAACTCAAACTCTTCTAAGATTCACTATATAGTTTAAATGTAAAACTTGTTCAGAATAATACAACACACATGTCCACCAAATTTGGTTCATTTCCGTGAATGTATGTGTCAACCACAACAGACAGTGCGGTAGGTGGCGCTATAGAGTCCCTGAGCCACACCCTAGGCCAGAGGTCTGTCTCTCAGTAGAGGCATCAATTCTACAGGTAGCTGCCAAATTTCAAGAGTTTTAGAGCATGCCAAGTTGGTGAAAAAGGGCAAAAAAGTTAAGGGTAAGAGGAATAGAAGTATAATAATAAATATAGCCGCAAGCGGCGATGGCGGGCCCGAGCACCTGCGGTGCGGAGACATGTGACATTTCGGAATCTAACAAAGCAACATGTGCGTGTTGGTGGGCATGTGCATGAGCAACACACATGCCCACCAAATTTGGTCAATTTTCCTGAATGTATGTGTCAACCACAACAGACAACACGCTAGGTGGCGCTATAGAGTCCCTAAGCCACACCCCAGGCCAGAGCTCTATCTCTGACTATCGATAGCAATTACGCACAAGCCCACCAAATTTGGTTCATTTTCGTGAATGTGTGTCAAACACAACAGACAATGCGCTAGGTGGCGTTATACAGTCCCTAAGACACCCTTGGCCAGATCGCTGTCTCTGAATAGCTATAGCAATAACACACATGCCACCCAAATTTGGTTCATTTTCGTGAATGTATGTGTCAACCACAACAGACAATGCGCTAGGTGGGCTCTAGAGTCCCTAAGCCACACTCTAAGCCAGAGCTCTGTCTCTGACTAGTGGTAGCACTAACACCAGATAACCAGTGTGTTGATTGGTGTACTGTAAATCATGCATCTGTAAGGCTTACATCAATATCTTTGCTTCAGATCATTGAATTCATAAAACCTGTTGCTGTATTTAATGTGTGTGTGTGTCTTGATGTAAACAAAACATAACTAAGTCATGATTGTTTGACTTTTCTGTATTCTGGTTATTACATGCTATTCCAACCAAGCATTTTTGTGAGGATAAGAACTTGGGTCTGGCTTAGTCAGTCCCCAATTCAATCACTAAAAATGACTTAACCTGAATAAAATCATCATACACATGACTTTTTCTTTACCTTTTACTTTACATCACACTGTCATTCTTGACCGACTCATGGCAAATCTGGCCATTCATTTTCATGTGGATCAAGGAAGGGAGAGAGAGTGTGTGTGTATATGTGTGTGTGTGTGTGTGTGTCTGTGTGGAAAGAACGGGGGAGGGGGAACAATGCAGCTGAGAGAGAGAGAGAGAGAGAGAGAGAGAGAGAGAGAGAGAGAGAGAGAGAGAGAGAGAGACAGAGGGGGTAGAGACAAATGGATCAATAGAATATACACTTTTTTGATCCCGTGAGAGAAATTAATTTCTCTGCATGTAACCCAATTTAACCGAATTAGTGAACACACACAGCACACAGTGAACACACAGTGAGGTGAATCACACACTGACCAGCGGTGCTGGGAGAGCAGTGAGAGGTTGTGTGTGTGTGTGTGTGTGTGTGTGTGTGTGTGTGTGTGTGTGTGTGTGTGTGAGTGAGTGAGTGAGTGAGGAGAGTGTGTGTGTGTGAGTGAGAGTGTGTGTGTGTGTGTGAGTGAGTGATTGAGTGACCAGGAGTCCCATTTGGGTCACGGACCGCAGGTGCTTGGGCCCATCAATGCCCCTTGCGGCCTTTTTGTGTCTTAAAAGACACCCCAATTCAAACATTCACCATTTCAATATACTTCACAATTCCTCTTGGGCAACCCCTCAAGATCATTTTACTGCTGATATGATATGATTCGATAAACCCTTGGTTTGATTCGATAAACCGTCTAAGTGTTTCAAAATACATGACTTTACTGTATTCTGGTTATTACATGCCATTCCAACCAAGCATTTTTACGAGGATTAGAACTTGGGTCTGACTTAGTCACTCCCCAATTCAATCACAAAAATGACTTAACCTGAGTAAAATCTTCATACACATGATCTTTTCTTTACCTTTTACTTTGCATCACACTGTCATTCTTGACTCTGTGTGTGTGTGTGTGTGTGTGTGTGTGTCTGTGTCTGAGTCTCTGTGTAGCAAGCGGGGGAGGTTAGAGAGACATCCAGCTGGGAGAGAGGGGGGTCATGGGGCTAAGACAGTAGGTCTGTGTGTAACACGCGCGGGCAGAAAGGAGCGGATAGGAGAGACCATAGTCATATGAAAACCTGAATAACTCACTTTCTGTTAATGTGGCTAACGCCAAAATTTCAGCATAGGTTCATATGAGTATTAATATTTGTAAACTCACTTCATAATATTTTAGGTAAAACTATGTGTCAACCACGATCATTAATACACTATTGAGTGACAGAATTAATGCCACATCAAAACTTGTATATGACTGTGACTACAAACACACTAACTAATACTCCACTTAATTTGATCCAAATTAGTCACTGTTTTCTGCCTATAACGCCAACTTCCTGTTTCTTTTACAAGACGCCTGGATTCAAACCTTCGCCATTTCAATATACTTTTGAAATTCAAAAATCTGGTCGCAATTTCTCTTGGGCAACCCCTCAAGATCATTTTACTGCTGAAATGACATAGTTTCGATAAACCGTCTAGGAGAAGTATTTCAAAATACATGATGTGCAAAAATCAGAAAATCTCACATAATTCAAATTATTTTAATATTCACTATATAGTTTAAATGTAAAACTTGTTCAGAATAATACAACACACATGTCCACCAAATTTGGTTCATTTCCGTGAATGTATGCGTCAACCACAGTAGACGGCGCGCTAGGTGGCGCTATACAGTCCCTGAGCCACACCCTATGCCAAACCTTTGTCTCTAAGTACAGTTAACAATTCCACATCTAGATGCCAAATTACAAGAGTTTTAGTGCATGTCAAGTTGGTGAAAAAGGGCGAAAAAGTTAAGAGTAAGAGGAATAGAAGTATAATAATAATAATAATAATAATAATAATCTGAGCAAAAACAATAGGGCCTTGCACCTACGGTGCAGCCACTTTCAGTGGCCGCACCTCGGTGCTCGGGCCCTAATAAATATAGCCGCAAGCGGCGATGGCGGGCCCGAGCACCTGCGGTGCGGAGACCTGTGACATTTCGGAATCTAACAAAGCAACATGTACGTGTTGGTGGGCATGTGCATGAGCAACACACATGCCCACCAAATTTGGTCAATTTTCCTGAATGTATGTGTCAACCACAACAGACAACACGCTAGGTGGCGCTATAGAGTCCCTAAGCCACACCCCAGGCCAGAGCTCTATCTCTGACTATCGATAGCAATAACGCACAAGCCCACCAAATTTGGTTCATTTTCGCGAATGTGTGTGTCAACCACAACAGACAATGCGCTAGGTGGCGTTATACAGTCCCTAAGACACCCTTGGCCAGAAGCGCTGTCTCTGAATAGCTATAGCAATAACACACATACCCACCAAATTTGGTTCATTTTCGTGAATGTATGTGTCAACCACAACAGACAATGCGCTAGGTGGCGCTCTAGAGTCCCTAAGCCACACTCTAAGCCAGAGCTCTGTCTCTGACTAGTGGTAGCAATAACACACAAGCCCACTAAATTTGGTTCATTTTCATGAATATATGAGTCAACCACAGTACACAACGCGCTACGTGGCACTATAGAGCCCCTAAGCCACACCCTAGGCCAGAGCTCTATCTCTGTATCCATATTTGTAGTTCAAATTTGAGATGATAACCAGTGTGTTGATATGGTGTACTGTAAATCATGCATCTGTAAGGCTTACATCAATATCTTTGCTTCAGATCATTGAATTCATAAAACCTGTTGCTGTTTTTAATGTGTGTGTGTGTCTTGATGTAAACAAAACGTACTAAGTCATGATTGTTTGACTTTTCTGTATTCTGGTTATTACATGCTATTCCAACCAAGCATTTTTGTGAGGATAAGAACCACTTTAGTGGTGGACTGGTTGGGGATTGAACCGGCAACCCTCCTGTTACAAGCCCCAAGCCCTAACCAGTAGGCCACGGCTGCCTCAACGGGGGGGGGGGGGGGGGGGGGTTGTGTGTGTGTGTGTGTGTGTGTGTGTGTGTGTGTGTGTGTGTGTGTGTGTGTGTGTGTGTGTGTGTGTGTGTGTGTGTGTGTGTGTGTGTGTGATTGAGTGAGTGAGTGAGTGAGTGAGTGAGTGAGTGAGTGAGTGAGTGAGGAGAGTGTGTGTGTGTGTGAGTGAGAGTGTGTGTGTGTGTGTGTGAGTGAGTGAGTGAGTGAGTGACCAGGAGTCCCTAAGCCACACCCTAGGCCAGGGCTCTGTCTCAGTCTAGAGGTAGCAACACTCAAGCGCACCAAATTTGGGTCACAGACTACAGGTGCTTGGGCCCATCAATGCCCCTTGCGGCCTTTTTCTGTCTTAAAAGACACCCCAATTCAAACATTCACCATTTGAATATACTTCACAATTCCTCTTGGGCAACCCCTCAAGATCATTTTACTGCTGATATATGATTTGATAAACCCTTGGTTTGATTCGATAAACCGTCTAGGACTAGTGTTTCAAAATACATGACTTTACTGTATTCTGGTTATTACATGCCATTCCAACCAAGCATTTTTATGAGGATTAGAACTTGGGTCTGACTTGGTCAGTCCCCAATTCTATCACAAAAATGACTTAACCTGAGTAAAATCTTCATACACATGATCTTTTCTTTACCTTTTACTTTGCATCACACTGTCATTCTTGACTCTGTGTGTGTGTGTGTGTGTGTGTGTGTGTGTGTGTGTGTGTGTGTGTGTCTGTGTCTGTGTGTGTGTGTGTGTGTGTGTGTGTGTGTGTGTCTGTGTGTGTCTGTGTGTGTGTGTCTGTGTCTGTGTCTGAGTCTCTGTGTGGAAAGCGGGGGAGGTTAGAGAGACATCCAGCTGGGAGAGAGGGGAGGGGTGGGAAGAACTGTGGGGGGAGGGAAACAGACAAGAAGGGGGAGAGTGGGTGAGCTACAGTGAGGGAGCAAGACCATGCGCGGCTAGGGAAACAGACCTATAAAAACCTAATAAACCTAAATATCTCACTTTCTGTTAACATGGTTGAAATCAAAATTGCAGCATAGGTTGATATGATTATAATTATTCATCAACTCGCTTAAAAATATTTTAGCTAAAACTGTGTCCACCACAATCATTAATGCGCTTTTAAAAAACACAAACAACACCAAATTCAAAACTTTGTATATGACTGTCACTACAAACACACTAACTAATACTCCATCAAATTTCATCCAAATTAGTCACTGTTTTCTGCCTATAACACCAACTTTTTGATTCTTTTATAAGACACCTAGATTCAAACCTTCGCCATTTCGATATACTTTTGAAATTCAAAAATCTGGTCGCAATTCCTCTCAGGCCACCCCTCAAGATCATTTTAGTGTTTAAATGACATAATTTCGATAAACCGTCTAGGAGAAGTATTTCAAAATACATGATGTGCAAAAATCAGAAAATCTCACATAATTCAAATTCTTCTAAGATTCACTATATAGTTTAAATGTAAAACTTGTTCAGAATAATACAACACACATGTCCACCAAATTTGGTTCATTTCCGTGAATGTATGCGTCAACCACAGCAGACAGCACGCTAGGTGGCGCTATACAGTCCTTGAGCCACACCCTTGGCCAAACCTTTGTCTCTAAGTACAGTTAACAATTCCACATCTAGATGCCAAATTACAAGAGTTTTAGTGCATGTCAAGTTGGTGAAAAAGGGCGAAAAAGTTAAGGGTAAGAGGAATAGAAGTATAATAATAATAATAAATATAGCCGCAAGCGGCGATGGCGGGCCCGAGCACCTGCGGTGCGGAGACATGTGACATTTCGGAATCTAACAAAGCAACATGTGCGTGTTGGTGGGCATGTGCATGAGCAACACACATGCCCACCAAATTTGGTCAATTTTCCTGAATGTATGTGTCAACCACAACAGACAACACGCTAGGTGGCGCTATAGAGTCCCTAAGCCACACCCCAGGCCAGAGCTCTATCTCTGACTATCGATAGCAATTACGCACAAGCCCACCAAATTTGGTTCATTTTCGTGAATGTGTGTCAAACACAACAGACAATGCGCTAGGTGGCGTTATACAGTCCCTAAGACACCCTTGGCCAGATCGCTGTCTCTGAATAGCTATAGCAATAACACACATGCCACCCAAATTTGGTTCATTTTCGTGAATGTATGTGTCAACCACAACAGACAATGCGCTAGGTGGGCTCTAGAGTCCCTAAGCCACACTCTAAGCCAGAGCTCTGTCTCTGACTAGTGGTAGCACTAACACCAGATAACCAGTGTGTTGATTGGTGTACTGTAAATCATGCATCTGTAAGGCTTACATCAATATCTTTGCTTCAGATCATTGAATTCATAAAACCTGTTGCTGTATTTAATGTGTGTGTGTGTCTTGATGTAAACAAAACATAACTAAGTCATGATTGTTTGACTTTTCTGTATTCTGGTTATTACATGCTATTCCAACCAAGCATTTTTGTGAGGATAAGAACTTGGGTCTGGCTTAGTCAGTCCCCAATTCAATCACTAAAAATGACTTAACCTGAATAAAATCATCATACACATGACTTTTTCTTTACCTTTTACTTTACATCACACTGTCATTCTTGACCGACTCATGGCAAATCTGGCCATTCATTTTCATGTGGATCAAGGAAGGGAGAGAGAGTGTGTGTGTATATGTGTGTGTGTGTGTGTGTGTCTGTGTGGAAAGAACGGGGGAGGGGGAACAATGCAGCTGAGAGAGAGAGAGAGAGAGAGAGAGAGAGAGAGAGAGAGAGAGAGAGAGAGAGAGAGAGACAGAGGGGGTAGAGACAAATGGATCAATAGAATATACACTTTTTTGATCCCGTGAGAGAAATTAATTTCTCTGCATGTAACCCAATTTAACCGAATTAGTGAACACACACAGCACACAGTGAACACACAGTGAGGTGAATCACACACTGACCAGCGGTGCTGGGAGAGCAGTGAGAGGTTGTGTGTGTGTGTGTGTGTGTGTGTGTGTGTGTGTGTGTGTGTGTGTGTGTGTGAGTGAGTGAGTGAGTGAGGAGAGTGTGTGTGTGTGAGTGAGAGTGTGTGTGTGTGTGTGAGTGAGTGATTGAGTGACCAGGAGTCCCATTTGGGTCACGGACCGCAGGTGCTTGGGCCCATCAATGCCCCTTGCGGCCTTTTTGTGTCTTAAAAGACACCCCAATTCAAACATTCACCATTTCAATATACTTCACAATTCCTCTTGGGCAACCCCTCAAGATCATTTTACTGCTGATATGATATGATTCGATAAACCCTTGGTTTGATTCGATAAACCGTCTAAGTGTTTCAAAATACATGACTTTACTGTATTCTGGTTATTACATGCCATTCCAACCAAGCATTTTTACGAGGATTAGAACTTGGGTCTGACTTAGTCACTCCCCAATTCAATCACAAAAATGACTTAACCTGAGTAAAATCTTCATACACATGATCTTTTCTTTACCTTTTACTTTGCATCACACTGTCATTCTTGACTCTGTGTGTGTGTGTGTGTGTGTGTGTGTGTCTGTGTCTGAGTCTCTGTGTAGCAAGCGGGGGAGGTTAGAGAGACATCCAGCTGGGAGAGAGGGGGGTCATGGGGCTAAGACAGTAGGTCTGTGTGTAACACGCGCGGGCAGAAAGGAGCGGATAGGAGAGACCATAGTCATATGAAAACCTGAATAACTCACTTTCTGTTAATGTGGCTAACGCCAAAATTTCAGCATAGGTTCATATGAGTATTAATATTTGTAAACTCACTTCATAATATTTTAGGTAAAACTATGTGTCAACCACGATCATTAATACACTATTGAGTGACAGAATTAATGCCACATCAAAACTTGTATATGACTGTGACTACAAACACACTAACTAATACTCCACTTAATTTGATCCAAATTAGTCACTGTTTTCTGCCTATAACGCCAACTTCCTGTTTCTTTTACAAGACGCCTGGATTCAAACCTTCGCCATTTCAATATACTTTTGAAATTCAAAAATCTGGTCGCAATTTCTCTTGGGCAACCCCTCAAGATCATTTTACTGCTGAAATGACATAGTTTCGATAAACCGTCTAGGAGAAGTATTTCAAAATACATGATGTGCAAAAATCAGAAAATCTCACATAATTCAAATTATTTTAATATTCACTATATAGTTTAAATGTAAAACTTGTTCAGAATAATACAACACACATGTCCACCAAATTTGGTTCATTTCCGTGAATGTATGCGTCAACCACAGTAGACGGCGCGCTAGGTGGCGCTATACAGTCCCTGAGCCACACCCTATGCCAAACCTTTGTCTCTAAGTACAGTTAACAATTCCACATCTAGATGCCAAATTACAAGAGTTTTAGTGCATGTCAAGTTGGTGAAAAAGGGCGAAAAAGTTAAGAGTAAGAGGAATAGAAGTATAATAATAATAATAATAATAATAATAATCTGAGCAAAAACAATAGGGCCTTGCACCTACGGTGCAGCCACTTTCAGTGGCCGCACCTCGGTGCTCGGGCCCTAAATATAGCCGCAAGCGGCGATGGCGGGCCCGAGCACCTGCGGTGCGGAGACCTGTGAAATTTCGGAATCTAACAAAGCAACATGTGCCTGTTGGTGGGCATGTGCATGAGCAACACACATGCCCACCAAATTTGGTCAATTTTCCTGAACGTATGTGTCAACCACAACAGACAACCCACTAGGTGGCGCTATAGAGTCCCTACGCGACACCCTAGGCCAAAGCTCTGTCTCTGACTAGCCATAGCAATAACACACAAGCCCACCAAATTTGGTTCATTTTCGTGAATGTATGTGTCAACCACAACAGACAACGCATTAGGTGGCGCTATAGAGTCCCTACACCACACCCTAGACCAAAGCTCTGTCTCTGACTAGCCATAGCAATAACACACAAGTCCACCAAATTTGGTTCATTTTCGTGAATGTTTGTGTCAACCACAACAGATAACGTGCTGCAAGGTGGCGCTATAGAGTCCCAAAGCCACACCTTAGGCCAGAGCTCTGTCTCTGACTACCGATTGCAATAACACACAAGCCCACCAAATTTGGTTCATTTTTGTGAATGTATGTGTCAACCACAACAGACAACCCACTAGGTGGCGCTATAGAGTCCCTACGCCACACCCTAGGCCAAAGCTCTGTCTCTGACTAGCCATAGCAATAACACACAAGCCCACCAAATTTGGTTCATTTTCGTGAATGTATGTGTCAACCACAACAGACAACGCACTAGGTGGCGCTATAGAGTCCCTACGCCACACCCTAGACCAAAGCTCTGTCTCTGACTAGCCATAGCAATAACACACAAGTCCACCAAATTTGTGAATTCATTTTCGTGAATGTTTGTGTCAACCACAACAGATAACGTGCTGCTAGGTGGCGCTATAGAGTCTCAAAGCCACACCTTAGGCCAGAGCTCTGTCTCTGACTAGCAGAAGCAATTCCACATGTAGCTGCCAAATTACATCCAATTCATAACCTTTTTTCTGCCTATAACACCAACTTCCTGTTTCTTAATAAAACGCCATAATTCAAACGTTCGCCATTTCAATATACTTTTGAAATTCAAAAATCTGGTCGCAATTCCTCTCGGGCAACCCCTCAAGATCATTTTAGTGCTTATATGACATGATTTCGATAAACCGTCTAGGAGAAGTGTTTCAAAATACGTGATGTGCAAAAATCATAATCATAATCATAACTCAAATTCTTATAAGATTCACTATATAGTTTCAATGTAAAACTTGTTCAGATTTATACAACACACATGTCCACCAAATTTGGCTCATTTCCGTGAATGTATGTGTCAACCACAATAGACGGCGCGCTAGGTGGCGCTATAGAGTCCCTGAGCCACACCCTAGGCCAGAGGTCTGTCTCTCAGTAGAGGCATCAATTCCACAGGTAGCTGCCAAATTTCAAGAGTTTTAGAGCATGCCAAGTTGCTGAAAAAGGGCAAAACATGTCCGGTAAGAGGAAAATACTATAATAAGAATAATAATAATAATAATCTGAGCAAAAACAATAGGGCCTTGCACCTACGGTGCAGCCACTTTCAGTGGCCGCACCTCGGTGCTCGGGCCCTAAATATAGCCGCAAGCGGCGATGGCGGGCCCGAGCACCTGCGGTGCGGACCCGTGACATTTGCGGAATCTAACAAAGCAACACGTACTTGTTGGTGGGCATGTGCATGAGCAACACACATGCCCACCAAATTTGGTTAATTTTCATCAATGTATGTGTCAACCACAACAGAAAACAAGCTAGGTGGCGCTATAGATTCCCAAAGCCACACCCAAGGCCAGAGCTCTGTCTCTGACTAGTGGCAGCAATAACACACAAGCGTACCTAATTGTTGTGTATGTGTCAACAATAATAGACAATGTGCTAGGTGGCGCTATAGAGTCCCTAAGCCTCACCCTAGGCCAGAGCTCTATCCCTGACAAGCAGTAGCAATAGCACACATGCCCACCAAATGTGGTTCATTTTCGTGAATGTGTCAACCATAATAGACAATGTGCTAGGTGGCGCTATAGAGTCCCTAAGCCACACCCTAGGCCAGAGCTCTATCCCTGACTAGCGGTAGCAATAACACACATGCCCACCAAATGTGGTTCATTTTCGTGAATGTATCAACCACAACAGACAATGCTCTAGGTGGCACTATAGGGTCCCTAAGCCACACCCTAGGCCAGAGCTCTGTTTCTGACTTGCGGCAGTAATAACACACAAGCTCACCAAATTTGATTCATTTTCGTGAATGTATATGTCAACCACAACAGGCAACACACTAGGTGGCGTTATAGAGTCCCTAAGCCACACCCTCGGCCAGAGCTCTGTCTCTGAATAGCTATAGCAAAACATGTGCCCACCAAATTTGGTTCATTTTCGTGAATGTACGTGTCAACCACAACAGACAATGCGCTAGGTGGCGCTATGGAGTCCCTAAGCCACACCCGAGGCCAGAGCTCTGTCTTTATCTAGCGGCAGCAATAACACTCAAGCCCATCAAATGTGGTTCATTTTTGTGAATGTTTGTGTCAACCACAACAAACAATGCTCTAGGTGGCGCTATAGAGTCCCTAAGTCAGACCTTTGGCCAGAGCTCTGTCTCTGACTAGCAATAGGAATAACACACAAGCCCATCAAATTTGGTTAATTTTCGTGAATGTACGTGTCAACCACAACAGGCAATGTGCTAGGTGGCGCTATAGAGTCCCTAAGCCACACCCGAGGCCAGAGCTCTGTCTCTGACTAGCAAAAACAATAACACACGAGCCCACCAAATTTGGTTAATTTTCATGAATGTTTGTGTCAACCACAACAGACAATGCGCTAGGTGGCGCTATAGAGTCCTTAAGCCACACCCTAGGCCAAAGCTCTGTCCCTGACTACCGATAGCAATAACACACAAGTCCACCAAATTTGGTTCATTTTCGTGAATGTATGTGTCAACCACAACAGACAACGCACTAGGTGGCGCTATAGAGTCCCTATGCCACACCCTAGGCCAAAGCTCTGTCTCTGACTAGCCATAGCAATAACACACAAGTCCATCAAATTTGGTTCATTTTCGGGAATGTTTGTGTCAACCACAACAGATAACGTGCTGCTAGGTGGCGCTATAGAGTCCCTAAGCCACACCCTAGGCCAAAGCTCTGTCTCTGACTAGCCATAGCAATAACACACAAGTCCACCAAATTTGGTTCATTTTCATGAATGTTTGTGTCAACCACAACAGATAACGTGCTGCTAGGTGGCGCTATGGAGTCCCAAAGCCACACCTTAGGCCAGAGCTCTGTCTCTGACTACCAAAAGCAATTCCACATGTAGCTGCCAAATTACATCCAATTCATAGCCTTTTTTCTTTCTATAACACCAACTTCCTGTTTCTTAATAAAACGCCATAATTCAAACCTTCGCCATTTCAATATACTTCAAAAATTCAAAAATCTGGTCGCAATTCCTCTCGGGCAACCCCTCAAGATCATTTTAGTGCTTATATGACATGATTTCGATAAACCGTCTAGGAGAAGTATTTCAAAATAAGTGATGTGCAAAAATCATAATCATAATCATAACTCAAATTCTTCTAAGATTCACTATATAGTTTAAATGTAAAACTTGTTCAGAATAATACAACACACATGTCCACCAAATTTGGTTCATTTCCGTGAATGTATGTGTCAACCACAACAGACAGTGCGGTAGGTGGCGCTATAGAGTCCCTGAGCCACACCCTAGGCCAGAGGTCTGTCTCTCAGTAGAGGCATCAATTCTACAGGTAGCTGCCAAATTTCAAGAGTTTTAGAGCATGCCAAGTTGGTGAAAAAGGGCAAAAAAGTTAAGGGTAAGAGGAATAGAAGTATAATAATAATAATAATAATCTGAGCAAAAACAATAGGGCCTTGCACCTACGGTGCAGCCACTTTCAGTGGCCGCACCTCGGTGCTCGGGCCCTAAATATAGCCGCAAGCGGCGATGGCGGGCCCGAGCACCTGCGGTGCGGACCGGTGACATTTCGGCATCTAACAAAGCAACACATAGTTGTTGGTTTGCATGTGCATGAGCAACACACATGCCCACCAAATTTGGTTAATTTTCATCAATGTATGTGTCAACCACAGCAGACAACAAGCTAGGTGGCGCTATAGAGTCCCTAAGCCACACCCCAGGCCAGAGCTCTATCCCTGACAAGCAGTAGCAATAGCACACATGCCCACCAAATGTGGTTCATTTTCGTGAATGTGTCAACCATAATAGACAATGTGCTAGGTGGCGCTATAGAGTCCCTAAGCCACACCCTAGGCCAGAGCTCTATCCCTGACTAGCGGTAGCAATAACACACATGCCCACCAAATCAGCTCACCAAATTTGATTCATTTTCGTGAATGTATATGTCAACCACAACAGGTAACACACTAGGTGGCGTTATAGAGTCCCTAAGCCACACCCTCAGCCAGAGCTCTGTCTCTGAATAGCTATAGCAAAACATATGCCCACCAAATTTGGTTCATTTTCGTGAATGTACGTGTCAACCACAACAGACAATGCGCTAGGTGGCGCTATGGAGTCCCTAAGCCACACCCGAGGCCAGAGCTCTGTCTTTATCTAGCGGCAGCAATAACACTCAAGCCCACCAAATGTGGTTCATTTTTGTGAATGTTTGTGTCAACCACAACAAACAATGCTCTAGGTGGCGCTATAGAGTCCCTAAGTCAGACCTTTGGCCAGAGCTCTGTCTCTGACTAGCAATAGGAATAACACACAAGCCCATCAAATTTGGTTAATTTTCGTGAATGTACGTGTCAACCACAACAGGCAATGTGCTAGGTGGCGCTATAGAGTCCCTAAGCCACACCCGGGGCCAGAGCTCTGTTTTTATCTTGCGGCAGCAATAACACACAAGCCCACCAAATTTGGTTCATTTTTGTGAATGTTTGTGTCAACCACAAAAAACAATGCTCTAGGTGGCGCTATAGAGTCCCTAAGCCACAACTTTGGCCAGAGTTTGTCTCTGACTAGCAATAGGGATAACACACAAGCCCATCAAATCTGGTTAATTTTCGTGAATGTATGTGTCAACCACAACAGGCAATGCGCTAGGTGGCGCTATAGAGTCCCTTAGCCACACCCTAGGCCTACCCTCACACACACACATGGCAAATAAGTTGCAGGATTGTGGTGCCTTCTATCATCCTCAAGTTGGGTTATCATCTGTTGGCCTTCTTATCACCACCAGAGAGGCATGGGGGATGGGTGAGAGAGTGTGTGGGGGGTCGGTATGCAAATGAGGGGGGGGGGGGCATGGGGCTAAGATAGAAAGAGAGAGAGGGAGGGAGGCAGAGGGGTCAAGGGAGAGGCTGTGTGTGTGCGTAACTCTCTGGAAAGCTTGCGCGTGTGTAATGTGTGTGCGGTTAAATGTGGTTCTGTGTGTGTAACAGGACCAACATGAAGGCGCGGATGAGGAAAGATCGTAACACAGAGCCATCCTCATAAGAAAACCTAAATAACTCACTTTCTGTTAATGTGGTTAAAGTCAAAATTGCAGCATAGGTTAATATGATTATTATTATTCATCAACTCGCTTCATAATATTTTAGCTAAAACTGTGTCCACCACAATCATTAATGCGCTTTTAAAAATCACAAACAACACCAAATTCAAAACTTTGTATATGACTGTCACTACAAACACACTAACTAATACTCCATCAAATTTCATCCAAATTAGTCACTGTTTTCTGCCTATAACACCAACTTTTTGTTTCTTTTATAAGACACCTAGATTCAAACCTTCGCCATTTCGATATACTTTTGAAATTCAAAAATCTGGTCGCAATTCCTCTCGGGCAACCCCTCAAGATCAATTTAGTGCTTAAATGACATGATTTCGATAAACCGTCTAGGAGAAGTGTTTCAAAATACATGATGTGCAAAATTCATAATCATAACCATAACTCAAATTCTTCGAATATTTACTATAGAGTGTAAATGTAAAAATTGTTCAGATTCATACAACACACATGTCCACCAAATTTGGTTCATTTTCGTGCATGTATGTGTCAAACACAACAGAAACCGCGCTAGGTGGCGCTATAGAGTCCCTGAGCCACACCCTAGGCCAAAGCTCTGTCTCTGAGTTTCGATTGCAATTCTACAAATGGCTGCCAAATTACAAGAGTTTTAGAGCATGCCAAGTTGGTGAAAAAAAAAAAACAGGTAAGACGGAAGAAGAAGAAAAATAATAATAAATATAGCCGCAAGCGGCGATGGCGGGCCCGAGCACCAGCGGTGCGGAGACCTGTGAGATTTTGGAATCTAACAAAGCAACATGTGCGTGTTGGTGGGCATGTGCATGAGCAACACACATGCCCACCAAATTTGGTCAATTTTCCTGAATGTATGTGTCAGCCACAACAGACAATATGCTAGGTAGCGCTATAGAGTCCCTAAGCCACACCCTAGGCCAGAGCTCTATCTCTGACTATCGATAGCAGTAACACTAGACAGACACAGACAGAGGGGGTAGAGACAAATGGATCAATAGAATAGAATATACACTTTTTTGATCCTGTGAGGGAAATTTATTTCTCTGCATGTAACCCAATTTAACCAAATTAGTGAACACACACAGCACACAGTGAACACACAGTGAGGTGAATCACACACTGACCCAGAGCAGTGAGCTGCCTGCCCAACCAGCGGTGCTGGGGGAGCAGTGAGGGGTTAGGTGCCTTGCTCAAGGGCACTTTAGTGGTGGACTGGTTGGGGATTGAACCGGCAACCTTCCAGTTACAAGCCCCAAGCCCTAACCAGTAGGCCACGGCTGCCCAGAGGGAAGGAGGGAGGGAGGAAAGAGGGAGGGAGGGAGGGTGTGTGTGTGTGTGTGTGTGTGTGTGTGTGTGTGTGTGTGTGTGTGTGTGTGTGTGTGTGTGTGTGTGTGTGTGTGTGTGTGTGTGTGTGTGTGTGTGTGTGTGTGTGTGTGTGTGTGTGTGTGTGTTTGTGTGTGTCTGTGTGTGTGTGTGTGCGCGCGAGTGCGTGCGTGAGAGAGAGAGAGAATGACGGGGGAGGGGTGAGAGAGTGTCTGTGAGTCTGTGTAGAGAAGTAGCAGGGGACGAGAGAGACATGCAGCTGAGAGAGAGAGCACCTACTCCTGCTCAGCTAAATGGATGGAGTATAAGACATATGCAAACACAAATAAACCTAAATACTCACTTACTGTGAACATGGCTAAAGTCAAAATTTCAAAATTGCAGCATAGGTTGATATGATTATAATTATTCGTCAACTCGCTTCAAAATATTTTAGCTAAAACTGTGTCCACCACAATCATTAATGCACTTTTAAAAAACACAAACAACACCAAATTCAAAACTTTGCATATGACTGTCACTACAAACACACTAACTAATACTCCATCAAATTTCATTCAAATTAGTCACTGTTTTCAACCTATAACACCAACTTTCTGTTTCTTTTACAAGACACCTAGATTCAAACCTTCGCCATTTCAATATACTTTTGTATACTTTTTAATATACTATACTCAGAGCAGTGAGCTGCATGCCCAACCAGCGGCGCTCAGGGAGCAGTCAGGGGTTAGGTGCCTTGCTCAAGGGCACTTCAGCTGTGGACTGGTCAGGGATCGAACCGGCAATCCTCCAGCTACAAGCCCCAAGCCCTAACCAGTAGGCCACGGTTGCCCAATGTGTGTGTGTGTGTGTGTGTGTGTGTGTGTGTGTGTGTGTGTGTGTGTGTGTGTGTGTGTGTGTGTGTGTGTGTGTGTGTGTGTGTGTGTGTGTGTGTGTGTGTGTGTGTGTGTGTGTGTGTGTGTGTGTGTGTGTGTGTGTGTCTGTCTGTCTCTGTGTCTCTAGAAAGCCGCGCGTGTGTCAATGTGTGTGTGTTAGTTAGGGAGGACCCGAGAAGGGGGGTGACAGAGTGCGTGCGTGTGTTTGTTAGTTGCAACAGAGAGAGAGGCAGAGAAGGACAGAGAGGAGGGGCTGTGTGATTGGGCAAATATGAAATTAAAAATAACTCACTTTCTGTTAACATGGTTAAAATCAAAATTGCAGCATAGCTTGATATGATTATAATCATTCATCAACTCGCTTCAAAATATTTTAGCTAAAACTGTATCCACCACAATCATTAATGCGCTTTTAAAAATCACAAACAACACCAAATTCAAAACTTTGTATATGACTGTCACTACAAACACACTAACTAATACTCCATCAAATTTCATCCAAATTAGTCACTGTTTTCTGCCTATAACACCAACTTTTTGTTTCTTTTATAAGACACCTAGATTCAAACCTTCGCCATTTCAATATACTTTTGAAATTCAAAAATCTGGTCGCAATTCCTCTCGGGCAACCCCTCAAGATCATTTGACTGCTGAAAGGACATGATTTCGATAAACCGTCTAGGAGAAGTGTTTCAAAATACGTGATGTGCAAAAATCATAATCATAATCATAACTCAAATTCCTCTAAGATTTACTATATCATTTAAATGTAAAAGTTGTTCAGATTAGTACAACACATATGCCCACCAAATTTGGTTCATTTTCGTGCATGTATGTGTCAAACACAACAGAAACCGCGCTAGGTGGCGCTATAGAGTCCCTGAGCCACACCCTAGGCCAAAGCTCTGTCTCTGAGTTTCGATTGCAATTCTACAAATGGCTGCCAAATTACAAGAGTTTTAGAGCATGCCAAGTTGGTGAAAAAAAAAAAACAGGTAAGACGGAAAAAGAATAATAATAATAAATATAGCCGCAAGCGGCGATGGCGGGCCCGAGCACCTGCGGTGCGGAGACCTGTGACATTTCGGAATCTAACAAAGCAACATGATGCGTGTTGGTGGGCATGTGCATGAGCAACACACATGGCCACCAAATTTGGTCAATTTTCTTGAATGTATGTGTCAACCACAACAGACAACGCGCTAGGTGGCGCTATAGAGTCCCTAAGCCACACCCTAGGCCAGAGCTGTTTTTCACTAGCGGCAGTAATAACACACAAGCTCATGAAATTTGATTCATTTTTGTGAATGTAAATGTCAACCCAAAATGGCTAACACGCTAGGTGGCGCTATAGAGTCCCTAAGCCACACCCTCAATAGCGATCGCAATAACACATGTGTCCACCAAATTTGGTTCATTTTCGTGAATGTATGTTTCAACCACAACAGACAACGCACTAGGTGGCGCTATAGAGTCCCTAAGCCACACCCTAGGCCAGGGGTCGGCAATTAAGTTTGGCCTCGGGCCAGATATTTTCCAAGCCATTACATAGCGGGCCACAAGTTCACAACCAAAACAATGGCTAATTTAATTAATTAATATCGGAGGAGGTAAAAATGATAGGCGCTCTTGAAATGACAGAGCAGAGACATTCAAGCAGGCTGTAGGCTAGGTTAAATTTGTCGACTGGTCATTGGGGGCGCTATTATATGCCTGTGTCTTTAAAAAATAAGAATAAAAACCACCAGAAAAACATTTCCACGCGTTGCTGTTAGCTGTCAAAAAATGGCACTATGAAAAAATCTGAAGAGAAAAGTTAACAGCGAAAACAGGATATTTAATGATTGGGCAGAGAACTATTCATCCTCCCTAATTGTATTAATGCAAAGCCCACCTGATCTGTAACAACTAACGAGGGTGTCTCTGCATGCAAAGAGTACAAGACGGCACCACGAAACTAAGCATGCTAATTTAAAGGTTGCGTTCCTAAATAACACGCACGCTATGTTTGAAACTCGTGTTTTACTTTTCACAGTTCTATGTGCGTAAATTGCCTGTTTGATGTCAGGCCTGTTTAAAAGAAGTCGTGTTTTAATTATCACCATAAGCCTATGTCCGTTGTTTGAATGACAACATGTGTTCTAGGGACTAGCTTGGAATTTGAGAACCAGCGCTGTCCACTGACTTCATTTGTTTTTGCATGTTGTGCGTTAACGCTGCACCTCGCTGCGTGCTTCTTCACTCGTATTCAGATGAAACAAATATCTAAGCATTTAGATTGCTTGAAATTCTTCTGTTCTGGAAAGTTACGTTTCAAAAATAAAGAGCATGTTTGAGACTGGCAGTCCGATTTTTAAAATTATTTTTTTTTTTTTTCATTCTCTGGTTCAAAAGATCTCACGGGCCAGATATTTTTGCTTGCGGGCCGCATCTGGCCCGCGGGCCGCCTATTGCCGACCACTGCCCTAGGCCAAAGCTCTGTCTCTGACTAGCGATAGCAATAACACATAAGTCCACCAAATTTGGTTCATTTTCATGAATGTTTGTGTCAACCACAACAGATAACGTACTACTAGGTGGCGCTATAGAGTCCCTAAGCCACACCCTAGGCCAGAGCTCTGTCTCTGACTAGCGATAGCAATAACACATAAGTCCACCAAATTTGGTTCATTTTCGTGAATGTTTGTGTCAACTAGTGTTGCTTTCGTCAACGAAAATTATGACTAAATATCGTCGTCAACGAACTTTTTTCACGTGACTATAACGAGACGAGACGCAACTTAAATGCTGGCCATGTGACGATGACTATAATTAAATTTATAAGGCAATATCGTTGACGAATAAAAACGAGACTAAATGTGGTTTACAAAATAACAACCATGCTAACATCTCTCTTCATTTTCGAAGACCAGAAGGACTTGAATGTTATAACATTATTTTGTGTCGTTTAGCCGTGTTATTATTTTGCAGTAGGCCTAGGCCTATTTCTGTTTCTTGCGTCTCACTTCACGGGCGCATCAGGTTGCATGGTCTGATTATCATACCAGAGGACCAGCGTTTCTCGCGTGGGCCTGTTGGTCATATCCGGTGCTTCTGTCACTCATCTGATCATACTTGATCATGTAGCAAAGGAGCGGTAGATGTATAGCCTATCGTTATCGCTAATATAAGCTAAGAAATATAGGCTACGTTCAGTCCGTTAGATTGGCAACTCTCTCAGTTCTACTTTGCACTAGGCTACTTATCTCACCTCCGCATGTAGATCTAATTCAGATGAAAATGTTAACAGGCAACTGCAGATTTGATTAGTGTGTAGCCTAAGCTTCTGTCCAGCTGATGCTGGCGCTGTCATAGCCTACAATAATAACATTATTCCACCGATCAGCAACGAAGTTCTAATCATAGACACATTTTTAATGGAACCTTGGCTTAGTAGGCTATCTAATGTTGTGTGGGAATTGCAAGAAAACTATTGAAAACAATTCCTTACCAACCACACAAGTGCGCGTGTGTCGTTTATTTAAACGGTAGAAAAACTGAATCAAAGACGGTGCTGTTCATCAACAAAATCAGCATGGAGTTAAAACGTAATTTAAAGTCCCACGCATTTAAAGGGGCAGCGACCACTCAAGGCATAGGCCTGTAGCCTACCAAAACTGAGTGATGAACGTGAAATGCGTTTTATAGGCTACAAAACACTGCATTAAGATGACAATTGTGTGTAACCACGCTTAGGCTAGTTAATGGTGAAATAGCATCCACATTTACAGCATTCAATAACCTAAGGACAACTTGATCTTAAGTTAAATTGTTCTCAGAAAAGGAACAGCAGGTCTACAGAATATTCCAAATAGTCCTTTCATGGTGACAGGGGGAGACCAAACTCTGTGTAACATACCTGATTCCACTGTCAATGTTCAGTGCCTATGTAACCTGTAATATTTTTAATTTTTTTAATCCATGAAAATTAACCAAAATGTATCATTTCCTATTAAAGGGGTAGTTCAGAATTTTGGACATAGGACCTCATTTCCAGGTTAGCCAGTGTGATATTTATCAGTGGAGACCGTTATCTGCACATTTCATCCAGTCCTATAGTTTCAGAGTTCGCTGGTGCTATAGTGCCTGCCACTAAAAACAGTCTTACCCAGTCTATGGAGGAACAACCCCTTAAAATAGAATTGCATTAATAAAAAGATGCTAAAATCCAATTTTCATTGACTAAAACAAGACTAAAAGTCATTAGTTTTCGTCAACTAAAACAAGACGAAAATAAGACTAAAATGCTCATACTTTTAGTCGACTAAAACTTGACTAGACTAAAAGAGTATGAACGTGACTAAAACTGATAAAAACTAAAATGACAGCTTGACACAAAGACTAGACTAAAACTAAAACCAAAACAGGCCGCCAAAAACAACACTAGTGTCAACCACAACAGATAACGTGCTACTAGGTGGCGCTATAGAGTCCCTAAGCCACACCTTAGGCCAGAGCTCTGTCTCTGACTAGCGATAGCAAAAACACATAAATCCACCAAATTCGGTTCATTTTCGTGAATGTTTGTGTCAACCACAACAGATAACGTGCTACTAGGTGGCGCTATAGAGTCCCGAAGCCACACCTTAGGCCAGAGCTCTGTCTCTGACTAGCGATAGCAATAACACAGAAGTCCACCAAATTTGGTTCATTTTCGTGAATGTTTGTGTCAACCACAACAGATAACGTGCTACTAGGTGGCGCTATAGAGTCCCTAAGCCACACCTTAGGCCAGAGCTCTGTCTCTGACTAGCGATAGCAAAAACACATAAATCCACCAAATTTGGTTCATTTTCGTGAATGTTTGTGTCAACCACAACAGATAACGTGCTACTAGGTGGCGCTATAGAGTCCCGAAGCCACACCTTAGGCCAGAGCTCTGTCCCTGACTAGCAGAAGCAATTCCACATGTAGCTGCCAAATTACATCCAATTTATAACCTATTTTCTGCTGATAACACCAACTTCCTGTTTCGTAATAAGACGCCATAATTCAAACCTTCGCCATTTCGATATGCTTCGAAAATTCAAAAATCTGTTCGCAATTCCTCTCGGGCAAACCCTCAAGATCCTTTTACTGCTCATATGACATGATTTCGATAAACCGTCTAGGATAAGTGTTTCAAAATACATGATGTGCAAAAATCATAATCATAATCATAACTCAAATTTGTTTAAGATTCACTATGTAGTGTAAATGTAAAAGTTGTTTAGATTTATACAACACATCTGCCTACCAAATTTGGTTCATTTTCATGCATGCACATGTCAACCACAACAGACAGCGCGATAGGTGGTGCTATAGACCCCCTGAGCCACACCCTAGGCCAGGGCTCTGTCTCTCAGTATCAAATGCAATTCTACATATGCCTGCCAAATTACAAGAGTTTTGGAGCATGCCAAGTTGGTGAAACGGCCAAACGGGCTAAGACGAAGAGAGAATAATAATATTGTGTGTGTGTGTGTGTGAGTGTGTGAGTGAGTGAGTGAGTGAGTGAGTGAGTGAGTGACCAGGAGTCCCTAAGCCACACGCTAGGCCAGGGCTCTGTCTCAGACTAGAGGTGGCAACACACAAGGCAAAGACAAATTTTTATGAGGATTAGAACTTGGGTCTTATTCAGTCAGTCCCCAATTCAATTACAAAAATGACTTAACCTGAATAAAATCTTTATACACATGATCTTTTTTTTACCTTTTACTTTGCATCACACTGTCATTCTTGACTCTGTGTGTGTGTGTGTGTGTGTGTGTGTGTGTGTGTGTGTGTGTGTGTGTCTGTGTCTGTGTCTGTGTCTGTGTCTCTGTGTGGAGAGCGGGGGAGGAGAGAGAGACATCCAGCTGGGAGAGAGGGGAAAGTGTGAATAACTGTGGGGGGAAGGAAAGAAACAAGGAGGGGGAGAGTGGGTGAGCCACAGTGAGGGAGCGGCTAGGTAGTTCTGTGTGTAACACGCGCGGGCAGCAAGGAGCGGATAGGAGAGACCATAGTCATATGAAAACCTAAATAACTCACTTTCTGTTAATGTGGTTTACGTCGAAATTGCAGCATAGGTTGATATGATTATCATTATTCATCAACTCGCTTCAAAATATTTTAGCTAAAACTGTGTCCACCACAATTATTAATGCACTTTTAAAAAACACAAACAACACCAAATTCAAAACTTTGCATATGACTGTCACTACAAACACACTAACTAATACTGCATCAAATTTCATCCAAATTAGCCACTGTTTTCTACCTATAACACCAACTTTCTGTTTCTTTTACAAGACACCTAGATTCAAACCTTCGCCATTTCAATATACTTTTGTATACTTTTTAATATACTATACTCAGAGCAGTGAGCTGCCTGCCCAACCAGCGGCGCTCAGGGAGCAGTCAGGGGTTAGGTGCCTTGCTCAAGAGCACTTCAGCTGTGGACTGGTCAGGGATCGAACCGGCAATCCTCCAGCTACAAGCCCCAAGCCCTAACCAGTAGGCCACGGTTGCCCAAAGGGTGTGTGTGTGTGTGTGTGTGTGTGTGTGTGTGTGTGTGTGTGTGTGTGTGTGTGTGTGTGTGTGTGTGTGTGTGTGTGTGTGTGTGTGTGTGTGTGTGTGTGTGTGTGTGTGTGTGTGTGTGTGTGTGTGTGTGTGTGTGTGTGTGTGTGTGTGTCTGTCTGTCTGTCTGTCTCTAGAAAGCCGCGCGTGTGTCAATGTGTGTGTGTTAGTTAGGGAGGACCCGAGAAGGGGGGTGACAGAGTGCGTGCGTGTGTCTGTTAGTTGCAACAGAGAGAGAGGCAGAGAAGGACAGAGAGGAGGGGCTGTGTGATTGGGCAAATATGAAATTAAAAATAACTCACTTTCTGTTAACATGGTTAAAATCAAAATTGCAGCATAGCTTGATATGATTATAATCATTCATCAACTCGCTTCAAAATATTTTAGCTAAAACTGTATCCACCACAATCATTAATGCGCTTTTAAAAATCACAAACAACACCAAATTCAAAACTTTGTATATGACTGTCACTACAAACACACTAACTAATACTCCATCAAATTTCATCCAAATTAGTCACTGTTTTCTGCCTTTAACACCAACTTTTTGTTTCTTTTATAAGACACCTAGATTCAAACCTTCGCCATTTCAATATACTTTTGAAATTCAAAAATCTGTTCGCAATTCCTCTCGGGCAACCCCTCAAGATCATTTTAGTGCTTATATGACATGATTTCGATAAACCGTCTAGGAGAAGTGTTTCAAAATACATGATGTGCAAAATTCATAATGATAATCATAACTCAAATTCTTCTAATATTTACTATAGAGTGTAAATGTAAAAGTTGTTTAGATTAATAAAACACACATGCCCACCAAATTTGGTTTATTTTCGTGCATGTATGTGTCAACCACAACAGACAGCTCGGTAGGTGGCGCTATAGAGTCCCTGAGCCACACCCTAGGCCAGAGCTCTGTCTCTGAGTAGCGACTGTAATTTCACATGTAGCTGCCAAATTACAAGAGTTTTGGAGCATGCCAAGTTGGTGAAAAAGGGCCGCACGGGCTAAGAGGAAAAGAGAATAATAAGAATAAGAATAATCTGAGCAAAAACAATAGGGCCTTGCACCTACGGTGCAGCCACTTTCAGTGGCCGCACCTCGGTGCTCGGGCCCTAAATATAGCCGCAAGCGGCGATGGCGGGCCCGAGCACCCGCGGTGCGGAGACCTGTGAAATTTCGGAATCTAACAAAGCAACATGTGCGTGTTGGTGGGCCTGTGCATGAGCAACACACATGCCCACCAAATTTGGTTCATTTTCCTGAATGTATGCGTCAACAACAACACACAATCTGCTAGGTGGCGCTATAGTCCCTAAGCCACACCCTAGGCCAGAGCTCTGTTTCTGACTAGCGGCAGTAATAACAAACAAGCTCACCAAATTTGATTCATTTTCGTGAATGTATGTCAACCACAACAGGTAACACACTAGGTGGCGCTATAGAGTCCCTAAGCCACACCCTCGGCCAGAGCTCTGTCTCTGAATAGCTATAACAAAACACATGCCCACCAAATTTGGCTCATTTTTGTGAATGTTTGTGTCAACCACAACAGACAATGTGCTAGGTGGCGCTATAGAGTCCTTAAGCCACACCCTAGTCCAGAGCTCTGTCTCTAACTAGCAAAAACAATAACACACGAGCCCACCAAATTTGGTTAATTTTCGTGAATGTTGGTGTCAACCACAACAGACAATGCGCTAGGTGGCGCTATAGAGTCCTTAAGCCACACCCTATGCCAAAGCTCTGTCTCTGACTACCGATAGCAATAACACACAAGTCCACCAAATTTGGTTCATTTTCGTGAATGTATGTGTCAACCACAACAGACAACGCACTAGGTGGCGCTATATAGTCCCTATGCCACACCCTAGGCCAAAGCTCTGTCTCTGACTAGCCATAGCAATAAGACACAAGTCCACCAAATTTGGTTCATTTTCGTGAATGTTTGTGTCAACCACAACAGATAACATGCTGCTAGGTGGCGCTATAGAGTCCCGAAGCAACACCTTAGGCCAGAGCTCTGTCTCTGACTAGCGATAGCAATAACACACAAGCACACCAAATTTGGTTCATTTTCATCAATGTATGTGTCAACCACAACAGACTATGTTCTAGGTGGCGCTATAAAGTTCCTAAGCCACACCCTAGGCCAAAGCTCTGTCTCTGACTAGTAGTAGCAATAACACACAAGTCCACCAAATTTGGTTCATTTTCGTGAATGTTTGTGTCAACCACAACAGATAACATGCTGCTAGGTGGCGCTATAGAGTCCCAAAGCCACACCTTAGGCCAGAGCTCTGTCTCTGACTAGCAGAAGCAATTCCACATGTAGCTGCCAAATTACATCCAATTCCTAACCTTTTTTCTGCCTATAACACCAACTTCCTGTTTCTTAATAAAACGCCATAATTCAAACCTTCGCCATTTCAATATACTTCAAAAATTCAAAAATCTGGTCGCAATTCCTCTCGGGCAACCCCTCAAGATCATTTTAGTGCTGATATGACATGATTTCGATAAACCGTCTAGGAGAAGTATTTCAAAATACGTGATGTGCAAAAATCATAATCATAACCATAACTCAAATTCCTCTAAGATTCACCATATAGTTTAAATGTAAAACTTGTTCAGAATAATACAACACACATGTCCACCAAATTTGGTTCATTTCCGTGAATGTATGTGTCAACCACAGTAGACGGCGCGCTAGGTGGCGCTATAGAGTCCCTGAGCCACACCCTAGGCCACAGCTCTGTGTCTGAGTATCAAATGCAATTCTACATATGCCAGCTAAATTGCAAGAGTTTTAGAGCATGCCAAGTTGGTGAAAAATGTTACTGGTAAGATAATTATACTATAATAATAATAATAAGAAATATAGCCGCAAGCGGCGATGGCGGGCCCGAGCACCTGCGGTGCGGAGACCTGTGAAATTTCGGAATCTAACAAAGCAACATGTGCCTGTTGGTGGGCATGTGCATGAGCAACACACATGCCCACCAAATTTGGTCAATTTTCCTGAACGTATGTGTCAACCACAACAGACAACCCACTAGGTGGCGCTATAGAGTCCCTACGCGACACCCTAGGCCAAAGCTCTGTCTCTGACTAGCCATAGCAATAACACACAAGCCCACCAAATTTGGTTCATTTTCGTGAATGTATGTGTCAACCACAACAGACAACGCATTAGGTGGCGCTATAGAGTCCCTACACCACACCCTAGACCAAAGCTCTGTCTCTGACTAGCCATAGCAATAACACACAAGTCCACCAAATTTGGTTCATTTTCGTGAATGTTTGTGTCAACCACAACAGATAACGTGCTGCAAGGTGGCGCTATAGAGTCCCAAAGCCACACCTTAGGCCAGAGCTCTGTCTCTGACTACCGATTGCAATAACACACAAGCCCACCAAATTTGGTTCATTTTTGTGAATGTATGTGTCAACCACAACAGACAACCCACTAGGTGGCGCTATAGAGTCCCTACGCCACACCCTAGGCCAAAGCTCTGTCTCTGACTAGCCATAGCAATAACACACAAGCCCACCAAATTTGGTTCATTTTCGTGAATGTATGTGTCAACCACAACAGACAACGCACTAGGTGGCGCTATAGAGTCCCTACGCCACACCCTAGACCAAAGCTCTGTCTCTGACTAGCCATAGCAATAACACACAAGTCCACCAAATTTGTGAATTCATTTTCGTGAATGTTTGTGTCAACCACAACAGATAACGTGCTGCTAGGTGGCGCTATAGAGTCTCAAAACCACACCTTAGGCCAGAGCTCTGTCTCTGACTAGCAGAAGCAATTCCACATGTAGCTGCCAAATTACATCCAATTCATAACCTTTTTTCTGCCTATAACACCAACTTCCTGTTTCTTAATAAAACGCCATAATTCAAACGTTCGCCATTTCAATATACTTTTGAAATTCAAAAATCTGGTCGCAATTCCTCTCGGGCAACCCCTCAAGATCATTTTAGTGCTTATATGACATGATTTCGATAAACCGTCTAGGAGAAGTGTTTCAAAATACGTGATGTGCAAAAATCATAATCATAATCATAACTCAAATTCTTATAAGATTCACTATATAGTTTCAATGTAAAACTTGTTCAGATTTATACAACACACATGTCCACCAAATTTGGCTCATTTCCGTGAATGTATGTGTCAACCACAATAGACGGCGCGCTAGGTGGCGCTATAGAGTCCCTGAGCCACACCCTAGGCCAGAGGTCTGTCTCTCAGTAGAGGCATCAATTCCACAGGTAGCTGCCAAATTTCAAGAGTTTTAGAGCATGCCAAGTTGCTGAAAAAGGGCAAAACATGTCCGGTAAGAGGAAAATACTATAATAAGAATAATAATAATAATAATCTGAGCAAAAACAATAGGGCCTTGCACCTACGGTGCAGCCACTTTCAGTGGCCGCACCTCGGTGCTCGGGCCCTAATAATCTGAGCAAAAACAATAGGGCCTTGCACCTCCGGTGCAGCCACTTTCAGTGGCCGCACCTCGGTGCTCGGGCCCTAAATATAGCCGCAAGCGGCGATGGCGGGCCCGAGCACCTGCGGTGCGGAGACATGTGACATTTCGGAATCTAACAAAGCAACATGTGCGTGTTGGTGGGCATGTGCATGAGCAACACAGATGCCCACCAAATTTGGTCAATTTTCCTGAATGTATGTGTCAACCACAAAAGACAACACGCTAGGTGGCGCTATAGAGTTCCTAAGCCACACCCTAGGCCAGAGCTCTATCTCTGACTATCGATAGCAATAACGCACAAGCCCACCAAATTTGGTTCATTTTCGTAAATGTGTGTGTCAACCACAACAGACAATGCGCTAGGTGGTGTTATACAGTCCCGAAGACACCCTTGGCCAGAGTGCTGTCTCTGAATAGCTATAGCAATAACACATGTCAACCAAATTTGGTTCATTTTTGTGAATGTATGTGTCAACCACAACAGACAATGCACTAGGTGGCGCTATAGAGTCCCTAAGCCACACCCGAGGCCAGAGCTCTGTCTCTGAATAACTATAGCAATAACACACATGCCCACCAAATTTGGTTAATTTGGGTGAACGTACACAGACAATGCGCTAGGTGGCGCTATAGAGTCCCTATGCCACACCCTAGGGCAGAGCTCTATCTCTGACTATCGATAGCAATAACGCAGAAGCCCACCAAATTTGGTTCATTTTCGTGAATGTACGTGTCAACCACAACAGACAATGCATTAGGTGGCGCTCTAGAGTCCCTAAGCCACACTCTAGGCCAGAGCTCTGTCTCTGACTACCGATAGCAATAACACACAAGCCCACCAAATTTGCTTAATTTTGGTGAATGTTTGTGTCAACCACAACAGACAACGCACTAGGTGGCGCTATAGAGTCCCTACGCCACACCCTCTGCCAAAGCTCTGTCTCTGACTAGCCATAGCAATAACACACAAGTCCACCAAATTTGGTTCATTTTGGTGAATGTACGTGTCAACCACAAAATATAATGTGCTGCTAGGTGGCGCTATAGAGTCCCAAAGCCACACCTTAGGCCAGAGCTCTGTCTCTGACTAGCTGAAGCAATTCCACATGTAGCTGCCAAATTACATCCAATTCATAATCTTTTTTCTGCCTATAACACCAACTTCCTGTTTCTCAATAAAACACCATAATTCAAACCTTCGCCATTTCGATATACTTTTGAAATTCAAAAATCTGGTCGCAATTCCTCTCGAGCAACCCCTCAAGATCATTTTAGTGCTTATATGACATGATTTCGATAAACCGTCTAGGAGAAGTGTTTCAAAATACATGATGTGCAAAATTCATAATCATAACCATAACTCAAATTCTTCGAATATTTGCTATAGCGTGTAAATGTAAAAATTGTTTAGATTGATACAACACACATGCCCACCAAATCTGGGCCATTTTCGTGAATGCATGTGTCAACCACAACAGACAGCGTGATAGGTGGCGCTATAGAGTCCCTGAGCCACGCCCTAGGCCAAAGCTCTGTCTCTGAGTTTCGATTGCAATTCTACAAATGGCTGCCAAATTACAAGAGTTTTAGAGCATGCCAAGTTGGTGAAAAAAAAAAAACAGGTAAGACGGAAAAAGAATAATAATAATAAATATAGCCGCAAGCGGCGATGGCGGGCCCGAGCACCTGCGGTGCGGAGGCCTGTGACATTTCGGAATCTATCAAAGCAACATGTGCGTGTTGGTGGGCATGTGCATGAGCAACACACATGCCCACCAAATTTGGTCAATTTTCCTGAATGTATGTGTCAACCACAACAGACAACACGCTAGGTGGCGCTATAGAGTCCCTAAGCCACACCCTAGGCCAGAGCTCTATCTCTGACTATCGATAGCAATAACGCACAAGCCCACCAAATTTGGTTCATTTTCGTGAATGTGTGTGTCAACCACAACACACAATGCGCTAGGTGGCGCTATACAGTCCATAAGACACCCTTGGCCAGATCGTGTCTCTGAATAGCTATAGCAATAACACATATGCTAACCAAATTTGGTTCATTTTCATGAATGTTTGTGTCAACCACAACAGAAAACGCACTAGGTGGCGCTATAGAGTCCTTAAGCCACACCCGAGGCCAGAGCTCTGTCTCTGAATAACTATAGCAATAACACATATGCCAACCAAATTTGGTTCATTTTCGTGAATGTATGTGTCAACCACAACAGACAACGCACTAGGTGGCGCTATAGAGTCCCTAAGCCACACCCAAGGCCAGAGCTCTGTCTCTGACTACCGATAGCAATAACACACAAGCCCACCAAATTTGGTTAATTTTCATGAATGTTTGTGTCATCCACAACAGACAACGCAGTAGGTGGCGCTATAGAGTCCCTACGCCACACCCTATGCCAAAGCTCTGTCTCTGACTAGCCATAGCAATAACACACAAGTCCACCAAATTTGGTTCATTTTCATGAATGTTTGTGTCAACCACAACAGAAAACGCACTAGGTGGCGCTATAGAGTCCCTAAGCCACACCCAAGGCCAGAGCTCTGTCTCTGACTACCGATAGCAATAACACACAAGCCCACCAAATTTGGTTAATTTTCGTGAATGTTTGTGTCAACCACAACAGACAACGCAGTAGGTGGCGCTATAGAGTCCCTACGCCACACCCTATGCCAAAGCTCTGTCTCTGACTAGCCATAGCAATAACACACAAGTCCACCAAATTTGGTTCATTTTCGTGAATGTTTGTGTCAACCACAACAGATAACGTGCTGCTAGGTGGCGCTATAGAGTCCCAAAGCCACACCTTAGGCCAGAGCTCTGTCTCTGAGTAGCAGAAGCAATTCCACATGTAGCTGCCAAATTACATCCAATTCATAACCTTTTTTCTGCCTATAACACCAACTTCCTGTTTCTTAATAAAACGCCATAATTCAAACCTTCGCCATTTCAATATACTTCAAAAATTCAAAAATCTGGTCGCAATTCCTCTCGGGCAACCCCTCAAGATCATATTAGTGCTTATATGACATGATTTCGATAAACCGTCTAGGAGAAGTGTTTCAAAATATGTGATGTGCAAAAATCATAATCATAATCATAACTCAAATTCTTGTAAGATTCAGTATGTAGTTTAAATGTAAAACTTGTTCAGATTCATACAACACACATGTCCACCAAATTTGGTTCATTTCCGTGAATGTATGTGTCAACCACAACAGACAGCGCTCTAGGTGGCGCTATAGAGTCCCTGAGCCACACCCTAGGCCAAAGCTCTGTCTCTGAGTTTCGATTGCAATTCTACAAATGGCTGCCAAATTACAAGAGTTTTAGAGCATGCGAAGTTGGTGAAAAAAGAAAAACAGGTAAGACGGAAAAAAGAATAATAAATATAGCCGCAAGCGGCGATGGCGGGCCCGAGCACCTGCGGTGCGGACCCGTGACATGTGCGGAATCTAACAAAGCAACACGTACTTGTTGGTGGGCATGTGCATGAGCAACACACATTCCCACCAAATTTGGTTAATTTTCATCAAAGTATGTGTCAACCACAACAGACAACAAGCTAGGTGGCGCTATAGAGTCCCAAAGCCACACCCAAGGCCAGAGCTCTGTCCCTGACTAGTGGCAGCAATAACACACAAGCGTACCTAATTGTCGTGTATGTATGTGTCAACAATATTAGACAATGTGCTAGGTGGCGCTATAGAGTCCCTAAGCCACACCCTAGGCCAGAGCTCTATCCCTGACTAGCAGTAGCATTAACAAACATGCCCACCAAATGTGGTTCATTTTCGTGAATGTATCAACCACAACAGACAATGCGTTAGGTGGCGCTATAGAGTCCCTGAGCCACACCTGAGGCCAGAGCTCTGTCTCTGACTAGCGGTAGCAATAACACACAAGCCCACCACATTTGATTAATTTTCGTGAATGTATGTGACAACTACAACAGCCTATATGCTAGGTGGCGCTATAGAGTCCCTAAGCCACACCCTTGGCTAGAGCTCTGTCTCTGACTAGCAATAGCAATAACACACAAGCCCACCAAATTTGGTTCATTTTCGTGAATGTTTGTGTCAACCACAACAGATAATGGGTTGCTAGGTGGCGCTATAGAGTCCCTAAGCCACACCCTTGGCTAGAGCTCTGTCTCTGACTAGCAATACCAATAACACACATGCCCACCAAATTTGGTTCATTTTCGTGAATGTTTGTGTCAACCACAACAGATAACGTGCTGCTAGGTGGCGCTATAGAGTCCCTAAGCCACACCCTTGGCTAGAGCTCTGTCTCTGACTAGCAATAGCAATAACACACATGCCCACCAAATTTGGTTCATTTTCGTGAATGTTTGTGTCAACCACAACAGATATCGTGCTGCTAGGTGGCGCTATAGAGTCCCAAAGCCACACCCTAGGCCAGAGCTCTGTCTCTGACTAGCAGAAGCAATTGCACATATAGCTGCCAAATTACATCCAATTCAAAACCTTTTTTCTGCCTATAACACCAACTTCCTGTTTCTGAATAAAACGCCATAATTCAAACCTTCGCCATTTCGATATACTTTTGAAATTCAAAAATCTGGTCGCAATTCCTCTCGGGCAACCCCTCAAGATCATTTTAGTGCTTATATGACATGATTTCGATAAACTGTGTAGGAGAAGTGTTTCAAAATACGTGATGTGCAAAAATCATAATCATAATCATAACTCAAATTCTTCTAAGATTTACTATATTGTTTAAACGTAAAAGTTGTTCAGATTAATACAACACATATGCCCACCAAATTTGGTTCATTTTCGTGCATGTATGTGTCAAACACAACAGAAACCGCGCTAGGTGGCGCTATAGAATCCCTGAGCCACACCCTAGACCAAAACTCTGTGTCTGAGTTTCGATTACAATTCTACAAATGGCTGCCAAATTACAAGAGTTTTAGAGCATGCCAAGCTGGTGAAAAAAAAAAAACAGGTAAGGAGGAAAAAACTATAATAATAATAATAATAATAATCTGAGCGAAAACAATAGGGCCTTGCACCTACGGTGCAGCCACTTTCAGTGGCCGCACCTCGGTGCTCGGGCCCTAATAATCTGAGCAAAAACAATAGGGCCTTGCACCTACGGTGCAGCCACTTTCAGTGGCCGCACCTCGGTGCTCGGGCCCTAATAATCTGAGCAGAAACAATAGGGCCTTGCACCTACGGTGCAGCCACTTTCAGTGGCCGCACCTCGGTGCTCGGGCCCTAAATATAGCCGCAAGCGGCGATGGCGGGCCCGAGCACCTGCGGTGCGGACCTGTGACATTTCAGAATCTAACAAAGCAACATGTGTGGGTTGGTGGGCATGTGCATGAGCAACACACATGGCCATTAAATTTGGTTATTTTTTGTGAATGTATATTTCAATCACATCAGACAACACGCTACGTGGTGCTATAGAGTCCCTAAGCCACACCGTATGCCAGAGCTCTGTCTCTGACTAACGATAGCAATGACGCACAAGCCCACCAAATTTGGTTCATTTTCGTGAATGTATGTGTCAACCTCAACAAACTATGCACTAGATGGCGCTATACATTCCCTAAGCTACACCCTAGACCAGAGCTCTGTCTCTGACTAGCGATAGCAATAACACAGAAGCCCACCAAATTTGGTTCATTTTCATCAATGCATGTGTCACCCACAACAGACAATGTGCTAGGTGGCGCTATAGAGTCCCTAAGACACCCTTGGCCAGTGCGCTGTCTCTGAATAGCTATAGCAATAACATTTATGCCAACCAAATTTGGTTCATTTTCGTGAATGTATGTGTCAACCACAACAGACAATGCACTAGGTGGCGCTATAGAGTCCCTAAGCCACACCCGAGGCCAGAGCTCTGTCTCTGAATAACTTTAGCAATAACACACATGCCCACCAAATTTGGTTCATTTTGGTGAATGTACGTGTCAACCACAACAGACAATGCATTAGGTGGCGCTCTAGAGTCCCTAAGCCACACTGTAGGCCAGAGCTCTCTCTCTGACTACCGATAGCAATAACACACAAGCCCACCAAATTTGGTTAATTTTCGTGAATGTTTGTGTCAACCACAACAGACAACGCACTAGGTGGCGCTTTAGAGTCCCTATGCCATACCCTATGCCAAAGCTCTGTCTCTGACTAGCCATAGCAATAACACACAAGTCCACCAAATTTGGTTCATTTTCGTGAATGTTTGTGTCAACCACAACAGATAACGTGCTGCTAGGTGGCGCTATAGAGTCCCAAAGCCACACCTTAGGCCAGAGCTCTGTCTCTGACTAGCAGAAGCAATTCCACATGTAGCTGCCAAATTACATCCTATTCATAACCTTTTTTTTGCCTATAACACCAACTTCCTGTTTCTTAATAAAACGCCATAATTCAAACCTTCGCCATTTTAATATACTTTTGAAATTCAAAAATCTGGTCGCAATTTCTCTCGGGCAACCCCTCAAGATCATTTTAGTGCTTATATGACATGATTTCGATAAACCGTCTAGGAGAAGTGTTTCAAAATACGTGATGTGCAAAAATCATAATCATAATCATAACTCAAATTCTTTTAAGATTCACTATATAGTTTAAATGTAAAACTTGTTCAGATTCATACAACACACATGTCCACCAAATTTGGTTCATTTCCGTGAATGTATGTGTCAACCACAACAGACAGCGCGCTAGGTGGCGCTTTAGAGTCCCTGAGCCACACCCTAGGCCAGAGGTCTGTCTCTCAGTAGAGGCATCAATTCCACAGGTGGCTGCAAAATTTCAAGAGTTTTAGAGCATGCCAAGTTGGTGAAAAAGGGCAAAACATGTCCGGTAAGAGGAAAATACTATAATAAGAATAATAATAATAATAATCTGAGCAAAAACAATAGGGCCTTGCACCTACGGTGCAGCCACTTTCAGTGGCCGCACCTCGGTGCTCGGGCCCTAAATATAGCCGCAAGCGGCGATGGCGGGCCCGAGCACCTGCGGTGCGGAGGCCTGTGACATTTCGGAATCTATCAAAGCAACATGTGCGTGTTGGTGGGCATGTGCATGAGCAACACACATGCCCACCAAATTTGGTCAATTTTCCTGAATGTATGTGTCAACCACAACAGACAACACGCTAGGTGGCGCTATAGAGTCCCTAAGCCACACCCTAGGCCAGAGCTCTATCTCTGACTATCGATAGCAATAACGCACAAGCCCACCAAATTTGGTTCATTTTCGTGAATGTGTGTGTCAACCACAACACACAATGCGCTAGGTGGCGCTATACAGTCCATAAGACACCCTTGGCCAGATCGTGTCTCTGAATAGCTATAGCAATAACACATATGCTAACCAAATTTGGTTCATTTTCATGAATGTTTGTGTCAACCACAACAGAAAACGCACTAGGTGGCGCTATAGAGTCCTTAAGCCACACCCGAGGCCAGAGCTCTGTCTCTGAATAACTATAGCAATAACACATATGCCAACCAAATTTGGTTCATTTTCGTGAATGTATGTGTCAACCACAACAGACAACGCACTAGGTGGCGCTATAGAGTCCCTAAGCCACACCCAAGGCCAGAGCTCTGTCTCTGACTACCGATAGCAATAACACACAAGCCCACCAAATTTGGTTAATTTTCATGAATGTTTGTGTCATCCACAACAGACAACGCAGTAGGTGGCGCTATAGAGTCCCTACGCCACACCCTATGCCAAAGCTCTGTCTCTGACTAGCCATAGCAATAACACACAAGTCCACCAAATTTGGTTCATTTTCATGAATGTTTGTGTCAACCACAACAGAAAACGCACTAGGTGGCGCTATAGAGTCCCTAAGCCACACCCAAGGCCAGAGCTCTGTCTCTGACTACCGATAGCAATAACACACAAGCCCACCAAATTTGGTTAATTTTCGTGAATGTTTGTGTCAACCACAACAGACAACGCAGTAGGTGGCGCTATAGAGTCCCTACGCCACACCCTATGCCAAAGCTCTGTCTCTGACTAGCCATAGCAATAACACACAAGTCCACCAAATTTGGTTCATTTTCGTGAATGTTTGTGTCAACCACAACAGATAACGTGCTGCTAGGTGGCGCTATAGAGTCCCAAAGCCACACCTTAGGCCAGAGCTCTGTCTCTGAGTAGCAGAAGCAATTCCACATGTAGCTGCCAAATTACATCCAATTCATAACCTTTTTTCTGCCTATAACACCAACTTCCTGTTTCTTAATAAAACGCCATAATTCAAACCTTCGCCATTTCAATATACTTCAAAAATTCAAAAATCTGGTCGCAATTCCTCTCGGGCAACCCCTCAAGATCATATTAGTGCTTATATGACATGATTTCGATAAACCGTCTAGGAGAAGTGTTTCAAAATATGTGATGTGCAAAAATCATAATCATAATCATAACTCAAATTCTTGTAAGATTCAGTATGTAGTTTAAATGTAAAACTTGTTCAGATTCATACAACACACATGTCCACCAAATTTGGTTCATTTCCGTGAATGTATGTGTCAACCACAACAGACAGCGCTCTAGGTGGCGCTATAGAGTCCCTGAGCCACACCCTAGGCCAAAGCTCTGTCTCTGAGTTTCGATTGCAATTCTACAAATGGCTGCCAAATTACAAGAGTTTTAGAGCATGCGAAGTTGGTGAAAAAAGAAAAACAGGTAAGACGGAAAAAAGAATAATAATAATCTGAGCAAAAACAATAGGGCCTTGCACCTACGGTGCAGCCACTTTCAGTGGCCGCACCTCGGTGCTCGGGCCCTAAATATAGCCGCAAGCGGCGATGGCGGGCCCGAGCACCTGCGGTGCGGAGACCTGTGACATTTCGGAATCTATCAAAGCAACATGTGCATGTTGGTGGGCATGTGCATGAGCAACACACATGCCCACCAAATTTGGTCAATTTTCCTGAATGTATGTGTCAACCACAACAGACAACGCGCTAGGTGGCGCTATAGAGTCCCTAAGCCATACCCTAGGCCAGATCGTGTCTCTGAATAGCTATAGCAATAACACATATGCTTACCAAATTTGGTTCATTTTCGTGAATGTATGTGTCAATCACAACAGACAATGCACTGGGTGGCGCTATAGAGTCCCTAAGCCACACCCGAGGCCAGAGCTCTGTCTCTGAATAACTATAGCAATAACACACATGCCCACCAAAATTGGTTCATTTGGGTGAATGTACGTATCAACCACAACAGACAATGCGCTAGGTGGCGCTATAGAGTCCCTAAGCCACACCTTAGGCCAGAGCTCTATCTCTGACTATCGATAGCAATAACGCACAAGCCCACCAAATTTGGTTCATTTTCGTGAATGTGTGTGTCAACAACAACAGACAATGCGCTAGGTGGCGCTATACAGTCCCTAAGACACCCTTGGCCAGAGCGCTGTCTCTGAATAGCTATAGCAATAACACATATGCCAACCAAATTTGGTTCATTTTCGTGAATGTATGTTCCAACCACAACAGACAATGCACTAGGTGGCGCTATAGAGTCTCTAAGCCACACCCGAGGCCAGAGCTCTGTCTCTGAATAACTTTAGCAATAACACACATGCCCACCAAATTTGGTTCATTTTGGTGAATGTTTGTGTCAACCACAAGAGACAACACACTAGTTGGCGCTATAGAGTCCTTACGCTACACCCTATGCCAAAGCTCTGTCTCTGACTAGCCATAGCAATAACACACAAGTCCACCAAATTTGGTTCACGTTCGTGAATGTTTGTGTCAACCACAACAGACAACGCACTAGGTGGCGCTATAGAGTCCCTAAGCCACACCCAAGGCCAGAGCTCTGTCTCTGACTACCGATAGCAATAACACACAAGCCCACCAAATTTGGTTAATTTTCGTGAATGTTTGTGTCAACCACAACAGACAACGCAGTAGGTGGCGCTATAGAGTCCCTACGCCACACCCTATGCCAAAGCTCTGTCTCTGACTAGCCATAGCAATAACACACAAGTCCACCAAATTTGGTTCATTTCCGTGAATGTTTGTGTCAACCACAACAGATAACGTGCTGCTAGGTGGCGCTATAGAGTCCCAAAGCCACACCTTAGGCCAGAGGTCTGTCTCTGACTAGCAGAAGCAATTTCATGTGTAGCTGCCAAATTACATCCAATTTATAATCTTTTTTCTGCCTAAAACACCAACTTCCTGTTTCTTAATAAAACGCCATAATTCAAACCTTCGCCATTTCAATATACTTCACAAATTCAAAAATCTGTTCGCAATTCCTCTCGGGCAATCCCTCAAGATCATTTTAGTGCTTAAATGACATGATTTCGATAAACCGTCTAGGAGAAGTGTTTCAAAATACTTGACGTGCAAAAATCATAATCATAATCATAACTCAAATTCTTCTAAGATCCACTATATTGTTTAAATGTAAAACTTGTTCAGATTTATACAACACATATGCCCACCAAATCTGGGCCATTTCCGTGAATGTATGTGTCAACCACAACCGACAACTATTCTAGGTGGCGCTATAGAGTCCCTGAGCCACACCCTAGGCTAGAGCTCTGTCTCTGAGTAGCCACGGTAACTCCACATGTAGCTGCCAAATTACAAGAGTTTTGGAGCATGCCAAGTTGGTGAAAAAGGGCCGCACGGGATAAGACGAAGAGAGAATAATAAGAAATATAGCCGCAAGCGGCGATGGCGGGCCCGAGCACCTGCGGTGCGGAGACCTGTGAAATTTCGGAATCTAACAAAGCAACATGTGCCTGTTGGTGGGCATGTGCATGAGCAACACACATGCCCACCAAATTTGGTCAATTTTCCTGAATGTATGTGTCAACCACAACAGACAACCCACTAGGTGGCGCTATAGAGTCCCTACGCGACACCCTAGGCCAAAGCTCTGTCTCTGACTAGCCATAGCAATAACACACAAGCCCACCAAATTTGGTTCATTTTCGTGAATGTATGTGTCAACCACAACAGACAACGCATTAGGTGGCGCTATAGAGTCCCTACGCCACACCCTAGACCAAAGCTCTGTCTCTGACTAGCCATAGCAATAACACACAAGTCCACCAAATTTGGTTCATTTTCGTGAATGTTTGTGTCAACCACAACAGATAACGTGCTGCAAGGTGGCGCTATAGAGTCCCAAAGCCACACCTTAGGCCAGAGCTCTGTCTCTGACTACCGATTGCAATAACACACAAGCCCACCAAATTTGGTTCATTTTCGTGAATGTATGTGTCAACCACAACAGACAACCCACTAGGTAGCGCTATAGAGTCCCTACGCCACACCCTAGGCCAAAGCTCTGTCTCTGACTAGCCATAGCAATAACACACAAGCCCACCAAATTTGGTTCATTTTCGTGAATGTATGTGTCAACCACAACAGACAACGCACTAGGTGGCGCTATAGAGTCCCTACGCCACAACCTAGACCAAAGCTCTGTCTCTGACTAGCCATAGCAATAACACACAAGTCCACCAAATTTGGTTCATTTTCGTGAATGTTTGTGTCAACCACAACAGATAACGTGCTGCTAGGTGGCGCTATAGAGTCTCAAAGCCACACCTTAGGCCAGAGCTCTGTCTCTGACTAGCAGAAGCAATTCCACATGTAGCTGCCAAATTACATCCAATTCATAACCTTTTTTCTGCCTATAACACCAACTTCCTGTTTCTTAATAAAACGCCATAATTCAAACGTTCGCCATTTCAATATACTTTTGAAATTCAAAAATCTGGTCGCAATTCCTCTCGGGCAACCCCTCAAGATCATTTTAGTGCTTATATGACATGATTTCGATAAACCGTCTAGGAGAAGTGTTTCAAAATACGTGATGTGCAAAAATCATAATCATAATCATAACTCAAATTCTTATAAGATTCAGTATATAGTTTCAATGTAAAACTTGTTCAGATTTATACAACACACATGTCCACCAAATTTGGTTCATTTCCGTGAATGTATGTGTCAACCACAATAGACGGCGCGCTAGGTGGCGCTATAGAGTCCCTGAGCCACACCCTAGGCCAGAGGTCTGTCTCTCAGTAGAGGCATCAATTCCACAGGTAGCTGCCAAATTTCAAGAGTTTTAGAGCATGCCAAGTTGCTGAAAAAGGGCAAAACATGTCCGGTAAGAGGAAAATACTATAATAAGAATAATAATAATAATAATCTGAGCAAAAACAATAGGGCCTTGCACCTACGGTGCAGCCACTTTCAGTGGCCGCACCTCGGTGCTCGGGCCCTAAATATAGCCGCAAGCGGCGATGGCGGGCCCGAGCACCTGCGGTGCGGAGACCTGTGAAATTTCGGAATCTAACAAAGCAACATGTGCCTGTTGGTGGGCATGTGCATGAGCAACACACATGCCCACCAAATTTGGTCAATTTTCCTGAACGTATGTGTCAACCACAACAGACAACCCACTAGGTGGCGCTATAGAGTCCCTACGCGACACCCTAGGCCAAAGCTCTGTCTCTGACTAGCCATAGCAATAACACACAAGCCCACCAAATTTGGTTCATTTTCGTGAATGTATGTGTCAACCACAACAGACAACGCATTAGGTGGCGCTATAGAGTCCCTACACCACACCCTAGACCAAAGCTCTGTCTCTGACTAGCCATAGCAATAACACACAAGTCCACCAAATTTGGTTCATTTTCGTGAATGTTTGTGTCAACCACAACAGATAACGTGCTGCAAGGTGGCGCTATAGAGTCCCAAAGCCACACCTTAGGCCAGAGCTCTGTCTCTGACTACCGATTGCAATAACACACAAGCCCACCAAATTTGGTTCATTTTTGTGAATGTATGTGTCAACCACAACAGACAACCCACTAGGTGGCGCTATAGAGTCCCTACGCCACACCCTAGGCCAAAGCTCTGTCTCTGACTAGCCATAGCAATAACACACAAGCCCACCAAATTTGGTTCATTTTCGTGAATGTATGTGTCAACCACAACAGACAACGCACTAGGTGGCGCTATAGAGTCCCTACGCCACACCCTAGACCAAAGCTCTGTCTCTGACTAGCCATAGCAATAACACACAAGTCCACCAAATTTGTGAATTCATTTTCGTGAATGTTTGTGTCAACCACAACAGATAACGTGCTGCTAGGTGGCGCTATAGAGTCTCAAAGCCACACCTTAGGCCAGAGCTCTGTCTCTGACTAGCAGAAGCAATTCCACATGTAGCTGCCAAATTACATCCAATTCATAACCTTTTTTCTGCCTATAACACCAACTTCCTGTTTCTTAATAAAACGCCATAATTCAAACGTTCGCCATTTCAATATACTTTTGAAATTCAAAAATCTGGTCGCAATTCCTCTCGGGCAACCCCTCAAGATCATTTTAGTGCTTATATGACATGATTTCGATAAACCGTCTAGGAGAAGTGTTTCAAAATACGTGATGTGCAAAAATCATAATCATAATCATAACTCAAATTCTTATAAGATTCACTATATAGTTTCAATGTAAAACTTGTTCAGATTTATACAACACACATGTCCACCAAATTTGGCTCATTTCCGTGAATGTATGTGTCAACCACAATAGACGGCGCGCTAGGTGGCGCTATAGAGTCCCTGAGCCACACCCTAGGCCAGAGGTCTGTCTCTCAGTAGAGGCATCAATTCCACAGGTAGCTGCCAAATTTCAAGAGTTTTAGAGCATGCCAAGTTGCTGAAAAAGGGCAAAACATGTCCGGTAAGAGGAAAATACTATAATAAGAATAATAATAATAAATATAGCCGCAAGCGGCGATGGCGGGCCCGAGCACCAGCGGTGCGGAGACCTGTGAGATTTTGGAATCTAACAAAGCAACATGTGCGTGTTGGTGGGCATGTGCATGAGCAACACACATGCCCACCAAATTTGGTCAATTTTCCTGAATGTATGTGTCAGCCACAACAGACAATATGCTAGGTAGCGCTATAGAGTCCCTAAGCCACACCCTAGGCCAGAGCTCTATCTCTGACTATCGATAGCAATAACACTAGACAGACACAGACAGAGGGGGTAGAGACAAATGGATCAATAGAATAGAATATACACTTTTTTGATCCCGTGAGGGAAATTTATTTCTCTGCATGTAACCCAATTTAACCAAATTAGTGAACACACACAGCACACAGTGAACACACAGTGAGGTGAATCACACACTGACACAGAGCAGTGAGCTGCCTGCCCAACCAGCGGTGCTGGGGGAGCAGTGAGGGGTTAGGTGCCTTGCTCAAGGGCACTTTAGTGGTGGACTGGTTGGGGATTGAACCGGCAACCTTCCAGTTACAAGCCCCAAGCCCTAACCAGTAGGCCACGGCTGCCCAGAGGGAAGGAGGGAGGGAGGAAAGAGGGAGGGTGGGTGTGTGTGTGTGTGTGTGTGTGTCTGTGTGTCTGTGTGTGTGTGTGTGTGTGTGTGTGTGTGTGTGTGTGTGTGTGTGTGTGTGTGTGTGTGTGTGTGTGTGTGTGTGTGTGTGTGGGGGTTTGTGTGTGTCTGTGTGTGTGTGTGTGCGCGCGCGTGCGTGCGTGAGAGAGAGAGAGAATGACGGGGGAGGGGTGAGAGAGTGTCTGTGAGTCTGTGTAGAGAAGTAGCAGGGGACGAGAGAGACATGCAGCTGAGAGGGAGAGCACCTACTCCTGCTCAGCTAAATGGATGGAGTATAAGACATATGCAAACACAAATAAACCTAAATACTCACTTACTGTGAACATGGCTAAAGTCAAAATTTCAAAATTGCAGCATAGGTTGATATGATTATAATTATTCGTCAACTCGCTTCAAAATATTTTAGCTAAAACTGTGTCCACCACAATCATTAATGCACTTTTAAAAAACACAAACAACACCAAATTCAAAACTTTGCATATGACTGTCACTACAAACACACTAACTAATACTCCATCAAATTTCATCCAAATTAGTCACTGTTTTCTACCTATAACACCAACTTTCTGTTTCTTTTACAAGACACCTAGATTCAAACCTTCGCCATTTCAATATACTTTTGTATACTTTTTAATATACTATACTCAGAGCAGTGAGCTGCCTGCCCAACCAGCGGCGCTCAGGGAGCAGTCAGGGGTTAGGTGCCTTGCTCAAGGGCACTTCAGCTGTGGACTGGTCAGGGATCGAACCGGCAATCCTCCAGCTACAAGCCCCAAGCCCTAACCAGTAGGCCACGGTTGCCCAAAGGGTGTGTGTGTGTGTGTGTGTGTGTGTGTGTGTGTGTGTGTGTGTGTGTGTGTGTGTGTGTGTGTGTGTGTGTGTGTGTGTGTGTGTGTGTGTGTGTGTGTGTGTGTGTGTGTGTGTGTGTGTGTGTGTGTGTGTGTGTGTGTGTGTGTGTGTGTGTGTGTGTGTGTGTGTGTGTGTGTGTGTGTGTGTGTGTGTGTCTGTCTGTGTCTGTGTCTGTGTCTGTGTCTGTCTCTGTCTCTGTGTCTCTAGAAAGCCGCGCGTGTGTCAATGTGTGTGTGTTAGTTAGGGAGGACCCGAGAAGGGGGGTGACAGAGTGCGTGCGTGTGTCTGTTAGTTGCAACAGAGAGAGAGGCAGAGAAGGACAGAGAGGAGGGGCTGTGTGATTGGGCAAATATGAAATTAAAAATAACTCACTTTCTGTTAACATGGTTAAAATCAAAATTGCAGCATAGCTTGATATGATTATAATCATTCATCAACTCGCTTCAAAATATTTTAGCTAAAACTGTATCCACCACAATCATTAATGCGCTTTTAAAAATCACAAACAACACCAAATTCAAAACTTTGTATATGACTGTCACTACAAACACACTAACTAATACTCCATCAAATTTCATCCAAATTAGTCACTGTTTTCTGCCTATAACACCAACTTTTTGTTTCTTTTATAAGACACCTAGATTCAAACCTTCGCCATTTCAATATACTTTTGAAATTCAAAAATCTGGTCGCAATTCCTCTCGGGCAACCCCTCAAGATCATTTTACTGCTGAAAGGACATGATTTCGATAAACCGTCTAGGAGAAGTGTTTCAAAATACGTGATGTGCAAAAATCATAATCATAATCATAACTCAAATTCCTCTAAGATTTACTATATCATTTAAATGTAAAAGTTGTTCAGATTAGTACAACACATATGCCCACCAAATTTGGTTCATTTTCGTGCATGTATGTGTCAAACACAACAGAAACCGCGCTAGGTGGCGCTATAGAGTCCCTGAGCCACACCCTAGGCCAAAGCTCTGTCTCTGAGTTTCGATTGCAATTCTACAAATGGCTGCCAAATTACAAGAGTTTTAGAGCATGCCAAGTAGGTGAAAAAAAAAAAACAGGTAAGACGGAAAAAGAATAATAATAAATATAGCCGCAAGCGGCGATGGCGGGCCCGAGCACCTGCGGTGCGGAGACCTGTGAAATTTCGGAATCTAACAAAGCAACATGTGCCTGTTGGTGGGCATGTGCATGAGCAACACACATGCCCACCAAATTTGGTCAATTTTCCTGAACGTATGTGTCAACCACAACAGACAACCCACTAGGTGGCGCTATAGAGTCCCTACGCGACACCCTAGGCCAAAGCTCTGTCTCTGACTAGCCATAGCAATAACACACAAGCCCACCAAATTTGGTTCATTTTCGTGAATGTATGTGTCAACCACAACAGACAACGCATTAGGTGGCGCTATAGAGTCCCTACACCACACCCTAGACCAAAGCTCTGTCTCTGACTAGCCATAGCAATAACACACAAGTCCACCAAATTTGGTTCATTTTCGTGAATGTTTGTGTCAACCACAACAGATAACGTGCTGCAAGGTGGCGCTATAGAGTCCCAAAGCCACACCTTAGGCCAGAGCTCTGTCTCTGACTACCGATTGCAATAACACACAAGCCCACCAAATTTGGTTCATTTTTGTGAATGTATGTGTCAACCACAACAGACAACCCACTAGGTGGCGCTATAGAGTCCCTACGCCACACCCTAGGCCAAAGCTCTGTCTCTGACTAGCCATAGCAATAACACACAAGCCCACCAAATTTGGTTCATTTTCGTGAATGTATGTGTCAACCACAACAGACAACGCACTAGGTGGCGCTATAGAGTCCCTACGCCACACCCTAGACCAAAGCTCTGTCTCTGACTAGCCATAGCAATAACACACAAGTCCACCAAATTTGTGAATTCATTTTCGTGAATGTTTGTGTCAACCACAACAGATAACGTGCTGCTAGGTGGCGCTATAGAGTCTCAAAGCCACACCTTAGGCCAGAGCTCTGTCTCTGACTAGCAGAAGCAATTCCACATGTAGCTGCCAAATTACATCCAATTCATAACCTTTTTTCTGCCTATAACACCAACTTCCTGTTTCTTAATAAAACGCCATAATTCAAACGTTCGCCATTTCAATATACTTTTGAAATTCAAAAATCTGGTCGCAATTCCTCTCGGGCAACCCCTCAAGATCATTTTAGTGCTTATATGACATGATTTCGATAAACCGTCTAGGAGAAGTGTTTCAAAATACGTGATGTGCAAAAATCATAATCATAATCATAACTCAAATTCTTATAAGATTCACTATATAGTTTCAATGTAAAACTTGTTCAGATTTATACAACACACATGTCCACCAAATTTGGCTCATTTCCGTGAATGTATGTGTCAACCACAATAGACGGCGCGCTAGGTGGCGCTATAGAGTCCCTGAGCCACACCCTAGGCCAGAGGTCTGTCTCTCAGTAGAGGCATCAATTCCACAGGTAGCTGCCAAATTTCAAGAGTTTTAGAGCATGCCAAGTTGCTGAAAAAGGGCAAAACATGTCCGGTAAGAGGAAAATACTATAATAAGAATAATAATAATAATAATCTGAGCAAAAACAATAGGGCCTTGCACCTACGGTGCAGCCACTTTCAGTGGCCGCACCTCGGTGCTCGGGCCCTAAATATAGCCGCAAGCGGCGATGGCGGGCCCGAGCACCTGCGGTGCGGACCCGTGACATTTGCGGAATCTAACAAAGCAACACGTACTTGTTGGTGGGCATGTGCATGAGCAACACACATGCCCACCAAATTTGGTTAATTTTCATCAATGTATGTGTCAACCACAACAGAAAACAAGCTAGGTGGCGCTATAGATTCCCAAAGCCACACCCAAGGCCAGAGCTCTGTCTCTGACTAGTGGCAGCAATAACACACAAGCGTACCTAATTGTTGTGTATGTGTCAACAATAATAGACAATGTGCTAGGTGGCGCTATAGAGTCCCTAAGCCTCACCCTAGGCCAGAGCTCTATCCCTGACAAGCAGTAGCAATAGCACACATGCCCACCAAATGTGGTTCATTTTCGTGAATGTGTCAACCATAATAGACAATGTGCTAGGTGGCGCTATAGAGTCCCTAAGCCACACCCTAGGCCAGAGCTCTATCCCTGACTAGCGGTAGCAATAACACACATGCCCACCAAATGTGGTTCATTTTCGTGAATGTATCAACCACAACAGACAATGCTCTAGGTGGCACTATAGGGTCCCTAAGCCACACCCTAGGCCAGAGCTCTGTTTCTGACTTGCGGCAGTAATAACACACAAGCTCACCAAATTTGATTCATTTTCGTGAATGTATATGTCAACCACAACAGGCAACACACTAGGTGGCGTTATAGAGTCCCTAAGCCACACCCTCGGCCAGAGCTCTGTCTCTGAATAGCTATAGCAAAACATGTGCCCACCAAATTTGGTTCATTTTCGTGAATGTACGTGTCAACCACAACAGACAATGCGCTAGGTGGCGCTATGGAGTCCCTAAGCCACACCCGAGGCCAGAGCTCTGTCTTTATCTAGCGGCAGCAATAACACTCAAGCCCATCAAATGTGGTTCATTTTTGTGAATGTTTGTGTCAACCACAACAAACAATGCTCTAGGTGGCGCTATAGAGTCCCTAAGTCAGACCTTTGGCCAGAGCTCTGTCTCTGACTAGCAATAGGAATAACACACAAGCCCATCAAATTTGGTTAATTTTCGTGAATGTACGTGTCAACCACAACAGGCAATGTGCTAGGTGGCGCTATAGAGTCCCTAAGCCACACCCGAGGCCAGAGCTCTGTCTCTGACTAGCAAAAACAATAACACACGAGCCCACCAAATTTGGTTAATTTTCATGAATGTTTGTGTCAACCACAACAGACAATGCGCTAGGTGGCGCTATAGAGTCCTTAAGCCACACCCTAGGCCAAAGCTCTGTCCCTGACTACCGATAGCAATAACACACAAGTCCACCAAATTTGGTTCATTTTCGTGAATGTATGTGTCAACCACAACAGACAACGCACTAGGTGGCGCTATAGAGTCCCTATGCCACACCCTAGGCCAAAGCTCTGTCTCTGACTAGCCATAGCAATAACACACAAGTCCATCAAATTTGGTTCATTTTCGGGAATGTTTGTGTCAACCACAACAGATAACGTGCTGCTAGGTGGCGCTATAGAGTCCCTAAGCCACACCCTAGGCCAAAGCTCTGTCTCTGACTAGCCATAGCAATAACACACAAGTCCACCAAATTTGGTTCATTTTCATGAATGTTTGTGTCAACCACAACAGATAACGTGCTGCTAGGTGGCGCTATGGAGTCCCAAAGCCACACCTTAGGCCAGAGCTCTGTCTCTGACTACCAAAAGCAATTCCACATGTAGCTGCCAAATTACATCCAATTCATAGCCTTTTTTCTTTCTATAACACCAACTTCCTGTTTCTTAATAAAACGCCATAATTCAAACCTTCGCCATTTCAATATACTTCAAAAATTCAAAAATCTGGTCGCAATTCCTCTCGGGCAACCCCTCAAGATCATTTTAGTGCTTATATGACATGATTTCGATAAACCGTCTAGGAGAAGTATTTCAAAATAAGTGATGTGCAAAAATCATAATCATAATCATAACTCAAATTCTTCTAAGATTCACTATATAGTTTAAATGTAAAACTTGTTCAGAATAATACAACACACATGTCCACCAAATTTGGTTCATTTCCGTGAATGTATGTGTCAACCACAACAGACAGTGCGGTAGGTGGCGCTATAGAGTCCCTGAGCCACACCCTAGGCCAGAGGTCTGTCTCTCAGTAGAGGCATCAATTCTACAGGTAGCTGCCAAATTTCAAGAGTTTTAGAGCATGCCAAGTTGGTGAAAAAGGGCAAAAAAGTTAAGGGTAAGAGGAATAGAAGTATAATAATAATAATAATAATCTGAGCAAAAACAATAGGGCCTTGCACCTACGGTGCAGCCACTTTCAGTGGCCGCACCTCGGTGCTCGGGCCCTAATAATCTGAGCAAAAACAATAGGGCCTTGCACCTACGGTGCAGCCACTTTCAGTGGCCGCACCTCGGTGCTCGGGCCCTAAATATAGCCGCAAGCGGCGATGGCGGGCCCGAGCACCTGCGGTGCGGACCAGTGACATTTCAGAATCTAACAAAGCAACATGTGTGGGTTGGTGTGCATGTGCATGAGCAACACACATGCCCACTAAATTTGGTTAATTTTCGTGAATGTATGTGTCAACCACAACAGACAACACGCTAGGTGGCGCTATAGAGTCCCTAAGCCACACCCTAGGCCTGAGCTCCGTGTGTGACTAGCGATAGCAATACGAAAGAAGTCTACTAAATTTGGTTCATTTTCGTGAATGTATGTGTCAACCTCAACAAAATATACACTAGGTGGCGCTATAGAATCCCTAAGCCACACCCTAGGCCAGAGCTCTGTCTCTGACTAGCGATAGCAATAACACACAAGCCTACCAAATTTGGTTAATTTTCTTCAATGTACTGTATGTGTCAACCACAACAAACAATTTGCTAGGTGGCGCTATAGAGTCCCTAAGCCACACCCTGGGCCAAAGCTCTGTCTGACTATCAGTAGCAATAACACACAAGTCCACCAAATTTGGTTCATTTTCGTGAATGTATGTGCCAACCACAACAGACAACGTGCTGCCAGGTGGCGCTATAGAGTCCTTAAGCCACACCTTAGACCAGCGCTCTGTCTCAGAGTAGCAGTAGCAATTCCACATGTAGCTGCCAAATTACAACCAAATTAGTCACTGTTTTCTGCCTATAACATCAACTTCCTGTTTCTTTAATAAGACGCCATAATTCAAACCTTCGCCATTTCAATATACTTTTGAAATTCAAAAATCTGGTCGCAATTTCTCTTGGGCAATCCCTCAAGATCATTTTACTGCTAAAATGACATGATTTCGATAAACCGTCTAGGAGGAGTGTTTCAAAATACATGATGTGCAAAAATCATAATCATAATCATAACTCAAATTCATCTAATATTTACTATAGAGTATAAATGTAAAAGTTGTTCAGATTAATAGAACACACATGCCCACCAAATCTGGGCCATTTTCGTGAATGCGTGTGTCAACCACAACAGACAGCGCGATAGGTGGCGCTATAGAGTCCCTGAGCCACACCCTAGGCCAGAGCTCTGTCTCTGAGTAGTTTTACCAAGTCCACATGTATCTGCCAAATTTCAAGAGTTTTAGAGCATGCCAAGTCGGTGAAAAAGGGCCAAAAGGCCGTGGGACAGGTAAGGAGGAAAAAACTATAATAATAATAATAATAATAATAATAATAATAATAATAATCTGAGCAAAAACAATAGGGCCTTGCACCTACGGTGCAGCCGCTGCTACAGCGGCCGCACCTCGGTGCTCGGGCCCTAAATATATACACACTACCCTGATATTCCCGCCCCCTATAGACTAAAAAAAGAAAGAGGAGGAGAGAGAGAGAAGAGAGAAAGAAAGAAAGAAGGAAAAGGGAAAAAAAGAATATAATAAAATTAAAAGTAAATGATGAATAAGAGCACACCCCTGCAGGCACCCCCAAACCCTCCCCACCAAGCTACCCCACACACATCCATGCACCCCACAACCACACAACAACCATCCACACAACGCTCACACGAGCATCTATGCACCAGCAATACACACAAGCATCCATGAACACTCTCTCTCACCTTTTACCCCCCCCCCCCCCCCCCCCCACGCACACACGCACGCACACACACCCACTCACAACAATCCATACATCCACACAACCATATCCCCAAAGCCTCCACTCGAACATCCAAACACCAACCATACACGCAACATCCATCTCCACTCTTCATCTCCCCCCCCACACACACACACCCACATATGCACTTGCACTCTCAATCAAGTTAACTTAAACAGAAAATAAAAATCTACAAGAAGAAAACTGCAACAGACTTAAACTACCTCAATAAACAAATACCACATCAACCTCATAAACCTAATTTGCTCCTGACACATGGGATAAATCTGTCTTTGTGTCCAATAATAATTATTAAATATAGCCGCAAGCGGCGATGGCGGGCCCGAGCACCAGCGGTGCGGAGACCTGTGAGATTTTGGAATCTAACAAAGCAACATGTGCGTGTTGGTGGGCATGTGCATGAGCAACACACATGCCCACCAAATTTGGTCAATTTTCCTGAATGTATGTGTCAGCCACAACAGACAATATGCTAGGTAGCGCTATAGAGTCCCTAAGCCACACCCTAGGCCAGAGCTCTATCTCTGACTATCGATAGCAATAACACTAGACAGACACAGACAGAGGGGGTAGAGACAAATGGATCAATAGAATAGAATATACACTTTTTTGATCCCGTGAGGGAAATTTATTTCTCTGCATGTAACCCAATTTAACCAAATTAGTGAACACACACAGCACACAGTGAACACACAGTGAGGTGAATCACACACTGACACAGAGCAGTGAGCTGCCTGCCCAACCAGCGGTGCTGGGGGAGCAGTGAGGGGTTAGGTGCCTTGCTCAAGGGCACTTTAGTGGTGGACTGGTTGGGGATTGAACCGGCAACCTTCCAGTTACAAGCCCCAAGCCCTAACCAGTAGGCCACGGCTGCCCAGAGGGAAGGAGGGAGGGAGGAAAGAGGGAGGGTGGGTGTGTGTGTGTGTGTGTGTGTGTCTGTGTGTCTGTGTGTGTGTGTGTGTGTGTGTGTGTGTGTGTGTGTGTGTGTGTGTGTGTGTGTGTGTGTGTGTGTGTGTGTGTGTGTGTGTGGGGGTTTGTGTGTGTCTGTGTGTGTGTGTGTGCGCGCGCGTGCGTGCGTGAGAGAGAGAGAGAATGACGGGGGAGGGGTGAGAGAGTGTCTGTGAGTCTGTGTAGAGAAGTAGCAGGGGACGAGAGAGACATGCAGCTGAGAGGGAGAGCACCTACTCCTGCTCAGCTAAATGGATGGAGTATAAGACATATGCAAACACAAATAAACCTAAATACTCACTTACTGTGAACATGGCTAAAGTCAAAATTTCAAAATTGCAGCATAGGTTGATATGATTATAATTATTCGTCAACTCGCTTCAAAATATTTTAGCTAAAACTGTGTCCACCACAATCATTAATGCACTTTTAAAAAACACAAACAACACCAAATTCAAAACTTTGCATATGACTGTCACTACAAACACACTAACTAATACTCCATCAAATTTCATCCAAATTAGTCACTGTTTTCTACCTATAACACCAACTTTCTGTTTCTTTTACAAGACACCTAGATTCAAACCTTCGCCATTTCAATATACTTTTGTATACTTTTTAATATACTATACTCAGAGCAGTGAGCTGCCTGCCCAACCAGCGGCGCTCAGGGAGCAGTCAGGGGTTAGGTGCCTTGCTCAAGGGCACTTCAGCTGTGGACTGGTCAGGGATCGAACCGGCAATCCTCCAGCTACAAGCCCCAAGCCCTAACCAGTAGGCCACGGTTGCCCAAAGGGTGTGTGTGTGTGTGTGTGTGTGTGTGTGTGTGTGTGTGTGTGTGTGTGTGTGTGTGTGTGTGTGTGTGTGTGTGTGTGTGTGTGTGTGTGTGTGTGTGTGTGTGTGTGTGTGTGTGTGTGTGTGTGTGTGTGTGTGTGTGTGTGTGTGTGTGTGTGTGTGTGTGTGTGTGTGTGTCTGTCTGTGTCTGTGTCTGTGTCTGTGTCTGTCTCTGTCTCTGTGTCTCTAGAAAGCCGCGCGTGTGTCAATGTGTGTGTGTTAGTTAGGGAGGACCCGAGAAGGGGGGTGACAGAGTGCGTGCGTGTGTCTGTTAGTTGCAACAGAGAGAGAGGCAGAGAAGGACAGAGAGGAGGGGCTGTGTGATTGGGCAAATATGAAATTAAAAATAACTCACTTTCTGTTAACATGGTTAAAATCAAAATTGCAGCATAGCTTGATATGATTATAATCATTCATCAACTCGCTTCAAAATATTTTAGCTAAAACTGTATCCACCACAATCATTAATGCGCTTTTAAAAATCACAAACAACACCAAATTCAAAACTTTGTATATGACTGTCACTACAAACACACTAACTAATACTCCATCAAATTTCATCCAAATTAGTCACTGTTTTCTGCCTATAACACCAACTTTTTGTTTCTTTTATAAGACACCTAGATTCAAACCTTCGCCATTTCAATATACTTTTGAAATTCAAAAATCTGGTCGCAATTCCTCTCGGGCAACCCCTCAAGATCATTTTACTGCTGAAAGGACATGATTTCGATAAACCGTCTAGGAGAAGTGTTTCAAAATACGTGATGTGCAAAAATCATAATCATAATCATAACTCAAATTCCTCTAAGATTTACTATATCATTTAAATGTAAAAGTTGTTCAGATTAGTACAACACATATGCCCACCAAATTTGGTTCATTTTCGTGCATGTATGTGTCAAACACAACAGAAACCGCGCTAGGTGGCGCTATAGAGTCCCTGAGCCACACCCTAGGCCAAAGCTCTGTCTCTGAGTTTCGATTGCAATTCTACAAATGGCTGCCAAATTACAAGAGTTTTAGAGCATGCCAAGTAGGTGAAAAAAAAAAAACAGGTAAGACGGAAAAAGAATAATAATAAATATAGCCGCAAGCGGCGATGGCGGGCCCGAGCACCTGCGGTGCGGAGACCTGTGAAATTTCGGAATCTAACAAAGCAACATGTGCCTGTTGGTGGGCATGTGCATGAGCAACACACATGCCCACCAAATTTGGTCAATTTTCCTGAACGTATGTGTCAACCACAACAGACAACCCACTAGGTGGCGCTATAGAGTCCCTACGCGACACCCTAGGCCAAAGCTCTGTCTCTGACTAGCCATAGCAATAACACACAAGCCCACCAAATTTGGTTCATTTTCGTGAATGTATGTGTCAACCACAACAGACAACGCATTAGGTGGCGCTATAGAGTCCCTACACCACACCCTAGACCAAAGCTCTGTCTCTGACTAGCCATAGCAATAACACACAAGTCCACCAAATTTGGTTCATTTTCGTGAATGTTTGTGTCAACCACAACAGATAACGTGCTGCAAGGTGGCGCTATAGAGTCCCAAAGCCACACCTTAGGCCAGAGCTCTGTCTCTGACTACCGATTGCAATAACACACAAGCCCACCAAATTTGGTTCATTTTTGTGAATGTATGTGTCAACCACAACAGACAACCCACTAGGTGGCGCTATAGAGTCCCTACGCCACACCCTAGGCCAAAGCTCTGTCTCTGACTAGCCATAGCAATAACACACAAGCCCACCAAATTTGGTTCATTTTCGTGAATGTATGTGTCAACCACAACAGACAACGCACTAGGTGGCGCTATAGAGTCCCTACGCCACACCCTAGACCAAAGCTCTGTCTCTGACTAGCCATAGCAATAACACACAAGTCCACCAAATTTGTGAATTCATTTTCGTGAATGTTTGTGTCAACCACAACAGATAACGTGCTGCTAGGTGGCGCTATAGAGTCTCAAAGCCACACCTTAGGCCAGAGCTCTGTCTCTGACTAGCAGAAGCAATTCCACATGTAGCTGCCAAATTACATCCAATTCATAACCTTTTTTCTGCCTATAACACCAACTTCCTGTTTCTTAATAAAACGCCATAATTCAAACGTTCGCCATTTCAATATACTTTTGAAATTCAAAAATCTGGTCGCAATTCCTCTCGGGCAACCCCTCAAGATCATTTTAGTGCTTATATGACATGATTTCGATAAACCGTCTAGGAGAAGTGTTTCAAAATACGTGATGTGCAAAAATCATAATCATAATCATAACTCAAATTCTTATAAGATTCACTATATAGTTTCAATGTAAAACTTGTTCAGATTTATACAACACACATGTCCACCAAATTTGGCTCATTTCCGTGAATGTATGTGTCAACCACAATAGACGGCGCGCTAGGTGGCGCTATAGAGTCCCTGAGCCACACCCTAGGCCAGAGGTCTGTCTCTCAGTAGAGGCATCAATTCCACAGGTAGCTGCCAAATTTCAAGAGTTTTAGAGCATGCCAAGTTGCTGAAAAAGGGCAAAACATGTCCGGTAAGAGGAAAATACTATAATAAGAATAATAATAATAATAATCTGAGCAAAAACAATAGGGCCTTGCACCTACGGTGCAGCCACTTTCAGTGGCCGCACCTCGGTGCTCGGGCCCTAATAATAATAATAATAATAATAATCTGAGCAGAAACAATAGGGCCTTGCACCTACGGTGCAGCCGCTGCTACAGCGGCCGCACCTCGGTGCTCGGGCCCTAATAATCTGATCAAAAACAATAGGGCCTTGCACCTACGGTGCAGCCACTTTCAGTGGCCGCACCTCGGTGCTCGGGCCCTAATAATAATAATAATCTGAGCAAAAACAATAGGGCCTTGCACCTACGGTGCAGCCACTTTCAGTGGCCGCACCTCGGTGCTCGGGCCCTAATAATCTGAGCAAAAACAATAGGGCCTTGCACCTACGGTGCAGCCACTTTCAGTGGCCGCACCTCGGTGCTCGGGCCCTAACGAGAACATTAGTAAAATAGTACTTACGTTGTAAACTTGTGAAAGTTAACGAAAAACAACGTAATCCAACGATTTACGATGGCTGCAACATGTTACCTGATGTTACATACTTCCTTCCGTAATAGCAGGCCTCGCAGAAGTGAAAGTAAAACTTTACACCTGTAGGCCAAGCCGTCGTGACGTAGGCCTACAGGTGTAGACCTATGATCAATATTATATAATTACGTCCACAAATAAAGGTAAGATATTTAACCTCTCTGTTTCCCCAAACAAAACTTATGTACAGTATATTATGTAGGCCTATGTTATGTAACAATTTGTTTATAAATACAAAATTACAAACATGTTATAATGATCAGTTTAGAGGTGGCAATTAGATTGTATCATCATATTCTAATACATGGCTTTGTGTTATGCATTTTGTAACATTGACTCAAAAAGTATGCCTTTAAATACAGTAGAATAACTAGCCTACACAAACATCTGCATTTACAAATTAGGTTAATGTGATGCATATCAGAGTCCATTTGCAATATTAATTTAATATTTTTACTATTAATTTACTTTTTTCCTTTTAGCAGAGTTTGTGTATATGAATGTTTATATGTGTTTACTGTGTGTATTTAAGAATTCCCCGTCACAGACTTAAAGGGATATTCCGCCATTTTTGGAAATACGCTCATTTCCACCTCCCCTCGAGCAAAATAATCGATATTTACCTTGCTCTCGTTCATCCAGCCATTCTGTGAGTCTGGCGATACAACTTTTAGCTTCAGCCTAGCATAGATCATTGAATCGGATTAGACCATTAGCTTCTCGCCTGCTAGCTTCATGTTTAAAAGTGACTAAGATTTCTCGTAATTTTCCCATTTAAAACGTGTCTCCTCTCAAGTTAGAAAGTGCAATAAGACCAACTGAAAATGAAACCTGGCGTTTTTCTAGGCTGATTTGACATGGAACTACACTCTCATCTGGCGTAATAATCGAGGCAACTACCATAGGCGCAGTGATATCGTATGCAGCATCTGAAAATAGTCCCCATAGACAACAAGCAGTAGTAGTGCCAGTAGTGTGCAAGTTGCCTTGATTATTACGCCAGATGAGAGTGTAGTTCCATGTCAAATCAGCCTAGAAAAACGCCAGGTTTCATTTTCAGTTGGTATTATTGCACTTTCTAACTTGAGAGGAGACACGTGTTAAATGAGAAAATTACCAGAAATCTTAGTCACTTTTAAACATGAAGCTAGCAGGCGAGAAGCTAATGGTCTAATCCAATTCAATGATCTATGCTAGGCTGAAGCTAAAAGTTGTATCGCCAGACTCACAGAATGGCTGGATGAACGGGAACAAGGTAAATATTGATTGTTTTGCTCGAGGGGTGGTGGAAAATGAGCGTATTTCCAAAAATGGCGGAATATCCCTTTAAAGGAACACTTCATCGATTAGCATTAAGCTTTGTAGCTTTAGAAAACCAGTCATGTTTTTGAATGGTCATGCATCATCACCTCAGTTTGACTTGAGATGGGAGAAATACGGATTTCAATGTTGGACTTCCTGCTTTCAATGATGTAAAAATCATCATTTTACATCATTGAAAGCAGGAAGTCCTATTCTTGGGCTTCATTGAAATCCGTATTTCTCCCATCTCAAGGCAAACTGAGGGAATGATGCATGACCATTCAAAAACATGACTGTTTTTCTAAAGATACAAAGCTTAATGCTAGTCGGTGAAGTGTCCCTTTAATTATGAACCCAGATAAATCATGTGTTTAGGAACATGCACATTAAAGTGTAACTCCGCTGAAAACTGACTCCAGGATCTTTTTGTGCATGAGAAACACATCAAATAAGCAGTGAAGAGAGTATTTTATGTTGATCAAGCACTACAGAGCTTGCACCGGTATGCGTTATAGCACTATGGTTATAGCCCAAAATCACAATGGTTCAGGGCCATGAAAAACAGACACACTAGAGAAGACCATATGACTGAGCTTCAGATAAAAAAGATCAACACACACTGGCCACATTTCTCAGCATCATTTAATGTAACTCAGTTACTCAAACCAGCAAAAATACAAATATAGCATTTCATGATTACAGTTTTACTTTATTGCCAACACATACACTATACAGTCTCTCTGACAGTGATCTCAGGGACAACACCATCATTTTTCATGTTTGTAGTCCTTGGGAATTATAAACCAGTCCCGTGATCCTATGGCAAATGCTTCAGATGATTGTCTCAATCATCCCTTGATTTACAAATTACAACAAGAATAAATCAAAATGTTTACATACAACCAGTTAACAGAAAACAACAACATCAACAACATACTTACATACATTGACAGTTAAACAATGGAGTGACTGGATTATCCTTTTGATTTCAGAAGCATTTCCAGGTTGACAGGAGTTGTGGTGCTGCAGGCTAATTGCTCCTGATTACAACAAAGGTCTGGGGAGTTTGTTCCTACCCCACTCTTGATCTGATCACAGAAGAGACTAAAGTGACTATACAAACAGTCTGACAGGACACTTTGTAAAAGACCTGCAGGTATGACAAACACACCGAGACAAGAAAGACACAGTTGTGTGCCTGTGGTTTTGTTCATTTGTCCATGAGACTACTGGAGGTTTTCTACCATAAAGGCACCATGCGCATGTGGGTGACTCAGGCAGGAGGGACAGAGACAGAAACGGAAAGAAAAAAATGTGATTGACACCGTCAATGTTGTCGTCAGCAGCAGCAGTGGAAATCCATGTCAACTCAAGGTCAAAGGTTAAGGCTTCTGTCTTGAGTCTCTCGTTTTAAGGCAACCTAGAAAGAGAGAGGGAGGGAGATAAGTTGTGTGTGTGTGTGTGTGTGTGTGTGTGTGTGTGTGTGTGTGTGTCTGTGTGTGTAATGTGCTGTGCACAAGGGGGTGTTAGTGGAATACATGGGCTTGTGGGGATATGTGTGCACAATGGCATGCCTGGGGTGATGTGCCTGCATTGTGTGTATGCTTGTGAGGCTTTGTACGGACAGTGACAACCGATTTCATTTCTCTTCATACTCTGTCTGGTATAGCTTGATCCAGCTTCGTTTACTCTGGCAAGTGTGCATCTCTGCCCAATCAGCGAAACAGAGGGCATTCCCAAGAGCGATTACATTTAAGTTTCAAGCGTATCCTATCGTTGTGTCCCCCGTGGTTATCATACGTCATTACCAAACGTTAGTGATTGAACTCTAATGAATTCAAACTTCAGACAAGCGTTCAAAATAAACGTTTGCCAATGGATCTAGGCCAGAATCTCTGCGAAGACGAGTCTGGTCTCCAGGCTAGGAGAGTGGGAGATGAGGTTTACCAACTGCCTGAGTTGTGTCGTGTGTGTCTCCATGCATGTCTGTATACCGTACAGACTGTACGTGTTTTGGATATTTATTTTAAGGAACATGAAGAAACAAAGTGTCATGGTAGGAGCTACTGTATTTCCACACCTATAAACACAATATATTTGATTCAGCTTCTGTCATCCTACTGAACTAGCTCTGCATCCCGGTGACAACCAACAAACTAAGCCCCAACCCCCTTACCAACTGCCCAACTGAGTTGTGTCGTCTGCAATTTGCTATCTTTGTACTTGTACTCTAGCCTGGCTCCGCCTGTCTACATTCTGCTCAATTTCTTTTCCCTACACTATACTCCGTCTGGAATAGCTTGATCTGCCCTCGTTTACTTTGGCTTCCTGGAAGCTGAACCAACCAGCAAGCAGCAAGCAATTACGTTTAAGTTGCAAGCCTATCATTGTCGTTGTGTCCCCCCTGGTGAACATATGTCATTACCAAACATTACTGATTGGTTAAAGGAACTCCAATGATTTCAAACTTCAGACAAGTGTCCACCAACCAGGAAAGAAATGTTTGCCAATAGATCTAGGCCAGAGTCTCTGCGAAGTCAGAGAGTCTACAGTAGTATCCGGGCTACTTTACTCTGCACAATGACGATAGTTGAATCTAATCTCATCTAATCTTGTGCCACACCCTGCTGCTGTCACACAACGGGCGTAACATGTCTCCCTATGTGCCTATGTGCTGCCCTTTGTGCATCACAGACCACATATTTTACACAGATGAACCATAGAGTTCAATTCAGATATGTCTACTGTACGTCCAGTTGTCTCTGCTCCTCAGAGTCCCCCCTGGCAGCTCTGCTTCTTGTTTCCTCTCTTAGTTTTGTCCTTCTGTCTTCTCCCATTTCCAAATCATCTGCTTCTTCTCCCCCTCCTTCTTCAACACTCCTGGTGGCTGCATTGCTTCATCCTTGCTTTGTACAGATCATGTTATTTTAGACAGCACTCTCCATGTTGAGCCTTGATTCAGGAGTCCTGTCCCCCCCTGATGTCCCCGCCCAGCCCTGTGACTGATGGAGGTGTGCAGTGCACCGCTCACAGCCTCTGGCTCAGAGGTCGGTGCTGAGCACAGAGCCAAATTCATAGCACTGATAACTCACACATCGCACCGTAGGAAGTATGTGATACAGTACATTTCAGAGTTTCATTTCATTCAGTCAAACAATCCACTGGCTATTTCTGCACTTGTCTGTTTTAATCTTGCTGTAGGACAGGTTTGGTTTAATTAGTTTCATTTTTCTCTCCCAACAAGTTGAACCTGTTCAGTGTATTGTCAGACACGGGAGAAGACACAGTTTATTCCACAAAAGTAAGACATTTCATCTGTCATGTTCTCTAAACAATATTTGTTGACTAGCTTCTCTAAATATTGCTATTTACCTTGGATTATATTGCAAAACATATTTTTCGTTATGATCATGGGAATGTTTTTGTGGTAGTTTGCTAATGCTCATGCTCATGTTCTGATTAAAATCACTACACAAGTATATCCGAACTGCTTCTCCAACTACAGATGTAAACAAATAAGAACAGCCGTGGAATTGGGGAAAGATAATGGTGTTTTATTATGTGATGGCTACTTGTAAATCGGTTATTAAGCATTTACATATTTTTAAGTGGCTTATACACGACTTGTAGTTAATGTATCAATGTTATCTAATTACAGTATGTAGTTAACTACACATAATACTTCAGTAAATTACAATACATTTTGTCCCATGTAGAAATGTATTCCTGATTTCTCATGGCAAGACAGTCCATTATTTGTCAATGTTGGTTGACAGTCTATTACAGTGAAGCTGTATACAGGTGGTGTATTACACAATGCATTTCACAGACTCACATATGTTTCCAGGTGGAGTTCCACATATCTCAGACATGAGGATCGTGCTGCTGGGAAACAGAGTAGCTGGGAGGAGTACCTCAGGAAACACCATCCTGGGCAGAAAGGTGTTTGACAACTCACAAAGAACAGCTGAGTGTGCGAAGAGAGATGGAGCAACCGCAGGGAGATGCATCACTGTAGTGGAGGCACCAGGATGGTGGTGTGATAGCACTGTGGCGCTAACTCCTGAACGTGATAAACGAGAGATTCTCCTCAGTGTGTCTCTGTGTCCTCCGGGACCCCATGCTCTACTCCTGGTCATTGATGCCAGAATACCATTCACAGAGAAACACAAAAGATCGATGCAGCAACACATGGAGTTGCTGGGGGAGAGAGTATGGAAGCACTCAATAGTATTGTTCAACAGAGGAGACAGTTTTGGAGACACAAACATTGAGCAGCACATTGAGAGTGAAGGAAAGTCTCTTCAGTGGGTTGTAGAGAAATGTGGGAACAGGTATCATGTTTTGAACAATAAGAAGAGAGATGCTGACCAGGTGGCAGAGCTGCTGGAGAAGATAGAGGAGATGGTGTCAGGAAACAGGGGCCATCACTTTGACTTTGATGCAAAGATGATGGAAGAAGTGATGATGAATAAGGAGGAAGAGGGGAGAAGAGCAGAAGAGAGGAAGATGAAAGTACAGACACAGAGAGAAACTCTCAGATCATCATCAGGTGAGAGAAGTGTTCCGTTTTCAAACTTACACGAGACATTTGGTCTCTCTCTCTCTCTCTCTCTCTCTCTCTCTCACACACACACACACACACACACACACACACACACACTAGAAGCACACTTGTGTTAGTAAAATTGAGAGAGAGAGAGAGTAAAATTGAGAGAGAGAGATAATTTCTCAATGTTGAAGATCATTGCCGTGAAGCCATAGACAGTTGATTATTGTAATACATACTGTAATGTGTTTAACAGAATGTCATGATATCTGTTTTCAGGTGACCTGCCCCAACTCTCAGACTTTAAGATTGTGCTGCTGGGAAACAGAACAGCTGGGAAGAGCTCATCAGGAAACACCATCCTTGGACAATCAAAGTTTGACACCTCAGGAGGAACAGCTGAGTGTGTGAAGAGAGTAGGTGAAATAGCAGGGAGAAGCATTACTGTAGTGAAAGCACCTGGATGGTGGTTTCACTCCACTGTAGATCAAACCCCTTATCGTGATAAACAAGAGATTGTCCTCAGTGTGTCTCTGTGTCCTCCAGGACCCCATGCTCTACTCCTAGTCATTAACTTGAGTCACACATTCAGAGAGACAAACAGACGAGCAGTGCAGCAACACATGGAGCTGCTGGGTGAGAGCGTCTGGAGTCACACTATTGTGCTGTTTACCAGGGGGAACTGGCTGGGAGACACAACCATTGAGCAGCACATTGAGAGTGGAGGAGAGAATCTGCAGTGGGTTGTAGAGAAATGTGGGAACAGGTATCATGTTGTAGAGAACAGGAAGAGTGATATTGGCCAGGTGACAGAGCTGCTGCAGAAGATAGAGGAGATGGTAGCAGGAAACAGAAATAGCAGAAATATTTGTATGAAACTGCAAGAGAAGAATAAGGAAGAAGAGAGAAGAGCAGAGGAGAGGAAGAGGAAGGTGCACAAGCAGAGACAGATTACATCAGCAGGTGAATGATTTTTTTTTCAGCTGTCAAATCTACATGTCAATTTTATGTTGAAATCCGGTGTAAAGCTAACCTATAGCATCTTTTTGGACAAACGTAATTTTTACGTGTTTCAGACCAAAATGATGTTAATCACAGTTTATTTGTGATGTCAAATTATCACTACACTTGCTATGCTACTGGGGAGAGGGTACTAAAACAAAACATTTTCACCTTTGTAAGTGTCAAGAATGGGTATAAAGGGACTGTTTGTGCGGTATACTGTAAGTATGTAAAAGGCAGTTGTTTTGAATAAATGTGATATGACAAGGGAAATGATCCAGGTAGGAGCTAGTAGCTTGGGTTTACTTGGGTTTGCATGCCATTCATAATCTCTCTGTATTGTACTCTCTCTGTGTATTCCTCTGTAACCCCACACACACCCCAACCCCCAACACACACACACACACACACACACACACACACACACACACACACACCCCAACCCCACACCCCTGAAAATGTTCAGTCAAGCCCAGAGTAAAGTCGATAGATCAGAATTCTATGATGGCAAAGGATAGTGAGAATTTTCCGTTTTAATAGAATGACATACTTTCTGTTTTCAGGTGGAGTTCCACATATTTCTGACATGAAGGTTGTGCTGCTGGGAAACATAAATGCTGGGAAGAGTTCATCAGGGAACACCATCCTGGGCAGAGACGAGTTTAGCACCTCAGGAAGAACAGCTGAGTGTGTGAAGAGAGAAGGAGCAACAGCAGGGAGACACATCACTTTAGTGGAGGCACCAGGATGGTGGAAAAACTACACTGTAGAGCAAACTCCTGAACGTGCTAAACGAGAGATTGTCCTCAGTGTGTCTCTGTGTCCTCCAGGACCCCATGCTCTACTCCTGGTCATTGATGTGAGTTTTGTGTTCACAGAGACACACAAAAGAGTAGTGCAGGAACATATGGAGTTGCTGGGTGAAAGAGTTTGGAGTCACACAATAGTGCTGTTCATCACAGTGGACTGGCCGAAAAACGCAACCATTGAGAAGCACCTTGAGAGTGAAAGAGAAGCACTTCAATGGATTGTAGAGAAATGTGGGAACAGGTATCATGTCTTTAATAATACAAACAGGGATGGTGGCCAGGTGGCAGAGCTGCTAGAGAAGGTAGAGGAGATGGTGGCAGGAAACAAGGGCCAGGGATTTGACTTTGATTTAAACTTAACACAACAACTGATGGAAAAGAAGAAGGAAGAAGATAGAAGAGCAGAGGAGAGGAAGATGAAGGTGCACAAGCAGAGACAGACTCTCAGATCATCAGCAGGTGAGTGTTCAGCTGCCAAACCTAAACATGGTTTCATTTTGGACAACTCCGCTCTTAAATGATTAAATAGCTACAGTAATCTATTCACTCCCTTTCTCCCTCTCTGTCTGTCCCTCCATCTTGCCCACTTTAGCGCACACACACACACACACACACACACACACACACACACACACACACACACACACACACACACACACACACACACACACTCTCAACTGTTACCAGATCTGCCTCATTGCCACACAACCCTTAAACACACCCATAGTTCATTGTCAATATGGTCAATTATTACAAACAAACATAGGCAGAAGCCATGATATTCAGAGGGTTTCATAGAATTTCATTGTCTGTTTCCAGACATTGTGTGTATTTCAGACATGAGCATTGTGCTGGTGGGAAGCAGATATGCTGGGAAGAGTTCATCAGGAAACACCATCCTGGGTAGAAAGGAGTTTAGCACCTCAAGAAGAACAGCTGAGTGTGTGAAGAGAGAAGGAGCAACAGCAGGGAGACACATCACTGTAGTGGAGGCACCAGGATGGTGCAGCAACTTAACAGAGCAAACTCCTAAACGTGAGAAACAAGCAATTGCCCTCAGTGTGTCTCTGTGTCCTCCAGGACCCCGTGCTCTACTACTGCTTATTAATGTGAGTAAGTCATTCACAGAGACACAGAGAAGAGCAGTTCAGGAACACATGGAGCTGCTGAGTGAGAGAGTCTGGAGTCACACTATAGTGCTGTTCACCAGAGGGGACTGGCTCGGAGACACAAGTATTGAACAGCACATTGAGAGTGGAGGAGAGGCTCTGCAGTGGGTTGTAGAGAAATGTGGGAACAGGTATCATGTATTAAACAATAAGAAGAGTGATGGTGGCCAGGTGACAGAGCTGCTGGAGAAGATAGAGGAGATGGTGGTGAGAAACAGAGGAGAATGGAGTATGGAGGAGCCTATTAATTGTTAGTGTATTTATTTAACATTTATTTCAAATCCCCCAATAGTGATTCTCCTGGATGTTTAATTAAATTCTACATATTATGATAAATGGAGAGATGAAATGTAATGTACTTTTTTTAAGTTATGGTGCTATCACATTTATATGCTCTGTGTCTGACTGTCTTGTACAGTTAGTGAAGGCTTTCCTGATGACCTCTCCATGGGTGATTCTGCACATGCTAAACCAACACCTGAATCTCAGGCCTATAAGCAGCTCAGCACTGCTGCCTCTACTCAGAGCTCTGGGTTTGGCTCGGCTGAAACAGGGGAGAGGAGTGGATCTGCTGAGAAGTGGCAAGGTTAGTGTCAAGATTTTTGTATACAGCTACTGTAATCCTGAGTCTACCTCAGTTTGAGAAGTTTAACCATTTGCTGAAAACAATATTTAAAAAATGTAATTATCATTAATGAAATGTAAATTAAGATGTCAAATTATTGGACATACTGTACATGTATGTTTGATGGAGACTAGGTAAACCCAGCCTGATGTCAAAAGATTAAGCTTAGTGTGGTGATAGCAGGCTATGTTTGAAGTAGTCATATAGTTTGATCCCAAACTATTGAACACACGTGTGTTTGGTGTCTAATCTTTGGTATTGCATATCCCTTTCTTCTAGCGTTCCAAGTGAAAACGCCCTTTGTGGATGAAACCACAATTCGTGTTAATTATACAGCATGCATCGGCCAAGGCGCTTATGGAAAAGTTTACAGGGGATCATACCAGGGAACAGCAGCTGCTGTAAAGATTTTGGCAGTAGGAGACAATCCAGTGAAAACAAATGAGTTCATGGTAGCTTTGTAAGTCTCTCTCTCTCTCTCTGTTTGTGTGTGTGTGTGTCTGTTTCTGTTTGTAAGTGTATGCTTTGCTGTTAAGTAGAACTTGTACCCTAAGTATTGAAACGGCATGTCAATGGTGTGAATCAAACAACAATCAGTGATTCAATTTATACTTAATCAACCGGCTACTATAGTCGATGTGTAAATTGTTATTTCATATTTAAGACAGCACAGACATATGAATCAAAATGTCCAAGCACATACAGTTAGAGAATACTACACACAGTGTTTTATCACAGGCTCTATGGCATAAACTCAATCCTCACCTTTAATCTCCTTTTGCAGGCATTTATCTCACCCCAACATTGTGTGGATGATGGCTGTAGCCACAAGTGAGACACAGATCCTCATTGCTAATGAGTACATCCATGGTGCCAACCTGCAGCAGGTTGTTTACACAGACACTCCTATCCAGGTATTGCACCGACCATCGTATGGGGTGTTTGGTGAAGTAATGTTCATCAGTGGTGGATAGAAATGGTGCCTATGGCAAGCACTGGAGTTGTTGTACTTACAGTGTAAGCTCAAGTATCAGTTTTTCTTTCAAATCCTGTCAGCAGTAACGCAATAAAGTCTCACTCCCCACCTAATAGTGCTTGTTCATCCACATATCCATCTTTTGTGCTGGTAAAGAGTCACAAACATACACTATCGACAAAAACTTCAACCGCTTAATCGCTGAACTCATTTCACATTTAGACCCATTGCCACAGGTGCATAAGCACCTTGTCATGCAGTTTGTATGGGTGCAATACTACAGGTATTACTACAGGTATTTGTTAGGAATTAGTCATCTGGATTTGAGGGTCTATACCCATGGAATTTTCTGGTGTTCACCTGATTACAACACAATAATATTATGCTCTAACAACTTTCAGCTGCAGCCTGAGGACAAACTGTTTGTGGCTTTAGAGATTGCTATGGCTGTTGAATACATCCATGGTAAACAGATCATCCACCAAGATCTGAAACCAGCTAATATAATGGTTAGTATTAAAGATTATGCATCAAGAAATAAGGATACTACAGTACACGGCATTTTTTATTTCAGTTTTTATCACTAAATGCTGTATTTTCAAAAGCGCTGAAAAAATGTGCCATGCCAGAGTTGAACTGAGAACTAGAATGTAACAGAGAGAATTTATTCTGATGTTATTGCCATACTAATGCCATCATAGTAGCTACATTCAATTTACAAAGCACCTCATTTTTTCCCCTGACAGATTGCAGCAAAGAACAGACAGGCCTACCTCACTGACTGGGGTCTGGCAAACCTAAAGGAAACCCTAACAAGCAGTCAGACAGGGGCTCACTGTGGCCCAATTGGAGGAACCCCTCCCTACATGGCTCCAGAATGCCTAGTGGAGTGTAAGAAATGCAGCACCATGTCAGACATGTGGTCTCTTGGCATCACTCTTCTGGAGATGTTCACCAACTCTAAACCTTGGACAAACAGTGACAAACAAGAAATTCGTGAGCTTCTTTATAATCGAAAACCTCCTCTTGCTCTGCCTGAATTACCGCCTGCTCTGGATGACATTGTGAGACCACTGATCGAATATGAACCCAAGTCGCGCACGCATGCCAAAGATCTGGTGATACTGTTGAAGTCAAAAGTTGATCTCACTAAAAGATACGGGTATACATGGTAGGAAAACACTTGTCAAGAGATATTTGGAACCTCTGATTGTATGTGTTTTTATTGTTTATCAATAATATATTAATTAGCCTATTAATTATATATTGCAGGTTCTGTAATCTTTTAATGTCAACATGTATTCCTTTACTCCATCATGCATATCTGACCATTTCTCAAGATAAATGTTAAATAGACTGCAAGTTTCAAATGTAACTGAGTGTGCAAATGTAATTACGTTTTCGAGGGTTAAGTCAACGTTCCTATGATCCTCCAGATTTGATTTAATGCAGTGTGCTACACTGTGTGGAAGTTCATTCTTTGTGACCGTCTTCGGCTCAATAAATGCAAAGAAATACAAATGTCTCCGTTAAACACAGAGCATGTTGGATACATCACTCATTTGTCACATTGTATCTGTGCCACGGTAACTGCACACTGCTACAACAAACACCAACAGCTGGGTCTGTGTACACCTTCAGTGTGTGTTTGAATGTTTATAACAATCAGATAGGGAGTCTGAACCTTAATCTCTTATCATGAAAACTTTCTTTTTATGTAATCCATTAAGAATATCCTGTTTTAGTCCTATAAATAATGGTAAGACTTTGTTTAAAACAGACTTGTTACTCGCATACATCCAGGATGTTTGTGTGTTTGTAACCTGTTTCCAGTATTGTGAATAAAATGTTTTACTCTGCCGTACGGTTGGCTTGTCTGTGTATCACTTTTTGCCTCTTTGTGGATTAATACTTATTTTTTTACCATAGTACACAGGCACATAATTTTAACTGACTTGCAGGAAAAACGGCAACTAACCTCATCATCAGCCAATTAACTATTCGCCCAGCATCTGTGGATTCCATCACCACCAACTCACTACCAAAACATACTAATGTAAAAAATAAATAATCTTACTGTATACGAGTCACAAAAGCCACCTTCATCTCATCAGTGAATAGAAGAACACTGCATGAAATGGCTGTTATTGATTACAGTAATTCAGTTAATTGCTCACATTCAGATAGGAGAGTGAAGAGAGGGTGATGCAGGTGAGTGGGAGAGAGAGATGGGGTGAATTCGGGGAATGGCCGCAGATCGGATCCGAACCCGGGTCCCCACGGGCACTTTGTGTCAGGTTTGCAGCAGGACCAAGACCCAAATGCGAGGCTTAAATGAGGTTTTACTCAACAATCTTAATTTTTCTCAGTATACATCTAACTGGTTCAAATCATATCTTACTAACCACTCTCAATGTGTTAAAATACAAAATACAAGATCCTCCTTTAAAGATCTTGTAACAGGAGTACCCCAAGGTTCAATTTTGGGCCCAATTCTTTTCAGTCTTTATATTAAATGACCTTCCATCTGTGTGCCAAGGCAATGAGATCCTTATGTATGCAGATGATACTGTCATTTTTATTAAAGGTAAAAATCATTCTGAGGTTGCAGTACAACTTACAGAAGTTATGATTAATGTTTCAAATTGGTTGAATAACTGTCATTTACAACTTAACACTTCTAAAACCGTTGCCATGTTCTTTGCTAAAACAAAAAAATCTCATACAGAGCCTGATGTTTTTATTTCAGGGCAGAGAATTCAAATTGTAAATGAATATAAATATATAGGCATTATTTTGGACAGTAACCTGACCTTCAAGCAACATGTTAAAAAGGTGAGGAGGATCACAAACTTTACACTTCAAAATTTTAGGCATGTTAGAAATTATATGTCAACAGAGGCTGCAAAAATGTACATGTTCTCTCTCATAATGTCACATATCAACTACTGTCTACCAACATGGGCCACTGCAAACTTAGAGACATTAAAGCCAATAAAATCCTTATATAAACAAGCTGTCAAGATTTTAGATAAAAAACAAGATCTTTTCATCACTGTATAATACTCAACAAATATAGGCTTTTAAGTTGGAATAATCTAGTTATGTTTAGAAATTGTTGTCTTGCATATAAAATCCGACACAGCTTAGCTCCACCACCACTCTGCAGCCTACTGCAATTTAGAACTTCTGTAACTAGTGTTACTAGAGGGGCTGCTAGAGGTGACTGTGCAGTGCCTTACAAAAAAACAACCTTTGGACAGTCAGTTTTTACTTATAAAGCAGCTGGTGAGTGGAATGCAATCCCACAAAATATAAGAGAATCCAGCTCTTATAGTTCATTTAAAATAAAATAAAAAAAATGGCTGATAGACAACCAAGTTTGTCAGCATTAGTGTATGAGATTGGAAGAGTAGTGTTGGCGTGCGTGTGTGCGTGTGTGTGTGTGTGTGTGTGTGTGTGGGAGGGGGGGGGAGAGAGAGAGGGGGGAGTGTGTGTGTGTGTGTGTGTGTGGGAGGGGGGAGTGTGTGTGTGTGTGTGTGTGTGGGGGGGGGGGGTGGGGAGGGGAGTGGGAGAGAGGGTGTGTGTGGGGAGGAGTTGTAGATAGATGTAACACATCTGTTTTTGTATATGTGTATGTATATATATGTATATTGTAATTGTTTTGCTTGCTTATACCTGCTGTAATCTTTTAATTCATAGGTAATTATGCCATTCTCCTTCTGGCAGGGGGACTACCAATGGAAACTAGCCTTTTGGCTATAATTGGGTGCATTTACATTTTCTTTGTAAAATGTCAATTACTGTACACTGTCCCTCTATAACAAATAAAGTTAATAATAATAACTAGAAATGCAATTCCAAGGAATTACCAGTGCATGAAAATGCAAAAAAATGTAGATATGGCTACTAAGGTGTAGCTAGGGTAAACATGGTGGTTGCATAGTTTAAAGAGAGTTGATGGTGTTAAGGTAGACATTTTAAAGCTTAAACATTCCTGTTCTAACTTAACTAATGATTTCTAACAGGTATTCTAAAATGTTGACTATGCTAACAATGCTAACCAGGTTGATAAGTTAACTTAGCTGATGATTTCTAGCAGTAATGTTAAAAATGCTAACTATGCTAACATTGCTAACTATCTTAACAATGCTAACCATGTTGATTAGCTAACTTAGCTAATCATTTTAGCAGTTGTGTTAAAAATGCTAACTATGCTAATAATGCTAACAATGCTAACTCTGCTAACAATGCTAACCAGGTTGATTAGCTAACTTAGCTAATCATTTTTAGCAGTTATGCTAAAAATGCTAACTATGCTAACAATGCTAACCATGCTAACAATGCTAACTTGCTAGTGAGGACTTTTATTTTGAAACAGTAGTTGCTAGGGTATCCATGGTGCCCACTATCAGGAATAAAGAAGTTACTGTAGTATAATCATGTTGGTTGCTATGGAAACTGTCAAAAATGCTTAGTTTTAATGGTTGCTATGTTGGTTGCTAGGTACATGGAGGTTTCATTTAGTTGACTGGAGGCATAGTTGATGATAACTGACAGTTGGAATGGTTGAACAGTTAAATAGTTGAGTAGTTTCAGTGGTTAAATGATTTAATAGTGTATTATTGCAGTGAGGACTTTTATTTTGAAACAGTTGTGGAAAGAGGAAACAGTTAACAGGATATGTAGTCTTCACAGAGAGATTGTATGCTTAAAGCCTGAGAGAGAGAGGGCTGCTGCAGGTGGTGCTGGCCACCTGGCATAAGATTCTAATTGCTCAACGACCCGATTGTGATGTCATAGAGGCCAATGTTAAGTCTATGGGGAAATTTTGAATAGTTTTTATTTAATAGTTCAAAAAGTATAAAAGTTACAAAGTTGAAAAGTCATAGCAACCCGATCCATTAGAATACCTACGTTACAGAGTTTGAATGAAGTTTCTAAGTTAAACGGTTGAAGAGAAATTGCGGTTAGAAAAATCGATCAGCGGAATAATAATAAGAAGCCTAGGAAGAACAGTACAGTGCATTTTCATGCACTGTAATAAGAGGAATAAGAAGTCTAGGAATAACAGTACAGTGCATTTTCATGCACTGTAACAAGACACAGGTGAACAAAGAACAAGGTAAAACAAGAGACAGGTGAACACAGGGCTGGAAATCATAATTAAACTAACAAGGACCAGGTGAGGGGCGGAGACACAGGCACAGGAAACACATGGCAAAACAAACAAAGGAACACATGGCACAGGACACAGGAGGCAACAAAGAACACTACAAACCAAGAGTCCCAAAACCCACAACCAAAACCAAAACCCAAAACCCAAACCGTGACACTTTGACCATCACACTGCAGCCACTTACACCACAGTGTCCCCTCGACTAAAAGATTTGGTTACACATTACTTGAAGGTATCTACTGTACATAAGGGTGACATGACACTGTCATGAAGGTTCATGATATGGCACTTTATATATGACACAAGTTAGGGTTAGGGTTCATGGGTCATGACAGTGTGTCTCTTATGAAGACAGCTTCAAGTACAGTGTTTCTTAAGATCTCATAAAACACATTTATACTACACTGATGACAACTTGCCCGAGTCAGAGAGATGCATTAGAATAGAAAGAATAGAATATATACTTTTTTGATCCCGTGAGGGGAAATTCAGTTCTCCGCATTTAACCCAATTTAACCGAATTAGTGAACACACAGCACACAGTGAACACACAGTGAGGTGAATCACACAACCCAGAGCAGTGAGCTGCCTGCCCAACCAGCGGCGCTCGGGGAGCAGTGAGGGGTTAGGTGCCTTGCTCAAGGGCACTTCAGCCGTGGTGGACTGGTCGGGGATCGAACCGGCAACCCTCCGGTTACAAGCCCGATGCGCTAACCAGTACACCACGGCTGCCCAATTCTACTAATCAAAAGTATTGAATCACCCAGCAAATGACTCAGATTACATTTTTATCCATAAAAATATAAGATTAGTAAAAAAAATACAGTCAGGAGCAAAACTTGTTCAAAGTTAGATTAGAATAGTTGTGCTTGAAAAGTTGCTTTCACCTTGCTGACTGACGTCACTGTCACCAAATAAGGTTGGTCAAAACTCCCTCAATGTGCCATAGAATACTTTCACTTACATGATGAGAAGCATTCAACAGTGACACATTGATCACATAATAATATTGTAGACACACACACACACACACACACACACACACACACACACACACACACACACACACACACATACTGTATACAATATTAGTGTTGCACATTTAAGTTGTTAATATTGTCATTTAAGTCAGACGACCAAGCATTTCACTGCATATTGTACTAAAATCTAAATATCTTACCATCTTGAATAACAGAGGTCTCATAGAATTAATACATCATCTACATCATCAGATTCCAATCAGTCCAATCAGAGTATTTAGTTTCAACAACACTTTGATTATCTTCTACACATACCCAGCCAATCAAACCGGGCCGAGGGTGTCAGTCTTAATATCCAGGGGCTTTTGTTCTTGGTGTGCACATTCTCTCAGGATGTGTCTCTGCAGTACTGGAACTGTGTAGTGCTGCTTGATGTGAGACTCACAATAGGAGGCAGAGCAGGTCACACAGGACTTCACAGCTCTGAGTTTCCTCCCAGTGCAGAAATCACAGGCCACATCTCCAGGACCAGTGTAGCAGTGAGCAGGAGGAACAGCACTGAACTGCTGGATCTTGTGGACCACTATTGCTAAGGCTGAGTTTGTGTTTAGTGCAGGACGGGAGCTGTATCTCCATGAGCACTGGGGACAGGCATAGTGTCCTGCATGGTTAGGCTGGGCCCAGTGTGAGGTGATGCACTGCCTGCAGTAACTGTGTCCACAGGGGATGGAGACGGGGTCCTTCAGCACGTCTGTACACACAGAGCACCTGAAGTGGTCCTCTGTCAACACACTGGCTATGAACTCACTGGAGAGAGAAAAACGAGAATACAGTAGTGTTTTTTAAGACTGTCTACTGTATATCTATTTAGCGAATGAATTAAAGCCTTTTCATTTTTAATCTGTTATTTCTGCAAAAATATATATTGCTTTATCAGTTAGCCTTTTAAAGTAGCCTAATATCAGATTAGCAGACAGAATGTGGAACATTGAATAAATGGTTGCTGATAATGGGCAATGTAGGTACTGTATGAATGAATGAATGAATGAATACTTTATTATCCACAAATTGTGGAAACTTGTCTTCAGTCCACCATATAAACATACATAACAGATAAGACAATACAATAGCACAAACAGACACTCCATTTCATGTAAGATAAAGTCCACAATATAATAAATAAGTAAAAACCCTATAATGTGCAAATATGCCCAGACGCTGTGTTGACTACACATCCCCTTTTGTTTATGCTTTTAACTGCATTGGGAACAAAAGATCTCTTACAAATGTTGTGTGTGCAATATAAATGTATTGCATTAAAGACCAGCTATTTCTTTCTACGACAGTCAAGAACCCTTTTGCAATTATGTAAGCAATATCAGACCAATTTTTCTATTAAATAACCATGTTCAGTAAATAGCTAAACCAAAATTGACAGTTTGAATGTGATGACAAGTTTCATGTGTTGAGGTGCCAGAAGTGTTACTGATGCTGAAAGTACAGCTGATACTGAGGTTAAGTGTGTGCAGCCCCTTGTTTAGGTGAAATACTTATAATTCACCTTGAGTCAGGTGCAAATTCTCCCTTGAAGTTTTCAGGTGGCTCCATTGACCTTAAAGACAAACAGCTGGGTGCAGGTGAGTCTGACTTCTCAAGCTTCATTCTGAAATCACATTTTAAAAATAATAAATATAAAATCTTATGAAAATGCTATCTTTTTTAATCTGTATGTGTGTGTGTGTGTGTGTGTGTGTGCATAGATAGACAGATAGATAGATAGATATGATACTGTAGATATACACATACATACATGGAACGGGCAAAATAAGTAAAATAAGTATTAGTACACCGGGGTTAACCTCACTGGAGCTGCTGCGTGTACACATAAAAGGGGCGTGTTGCAGCGCAAGTCCCCACTTTTAACTATTATTACATTTGGCTGACGCTTTTAAACCAATGCAACTTACAACATGATAAAACATTTAAGTTTTTAAGAGCACTTCTAACAACAAATAAAAAAACACAAAAAGTGCATCAATGAGTGTAATAAGTGCATCAATGAGTGCAATTGTCTGTATTAGTGCTATGAGAGGAGAGGTTCTCTGAAGAGCTGGGTTTTCAGACATTTTTTGAAGATGGCTAGGGATGTCCCTGCTCTAGTAGGAACAGATAGTGCATTCCACCAACGAGGGACGACAGATGAGAAAAGTTTGGATTGACCTGAGCGTGCTGGCGGAAGAGCTAGACATCACTCGGCTGAGGAGTGCAGCGGTCGTGTGGTAGCATATGCCTGTATGCCTGTATAATGATGACACGATGACTTTATTTTCCGGATAAGTAATGTGCAATGATTATAAAAAGTTGCGAGGAATTAAAACCCACTCTACGACACAAATCAAATACCACGGCAGCAAACAAAGTAAGACAAGGCTGTTGGAAACATATTGCAGATCAGATACATGCGTCAGTAATGTTTTATTTCATGTTCCTCAAATAGCCTATGCATTACAGAGGATTAATAGCTTGCAGAATGTCTGAAATGTGTTGAAAGAAATACATTTTGAGTTCATAAAAGTCCTACAGATGCAACACAATTCAGGCCATAGATTAATAAGGATAATTGAATGTTTAGCCCCATTGACTGATTTAGTGTAGGCTATGCTGTGAACATTTCAGATGCAACGGCAGTGCCAAACGCACCTGGCAGCAGGTGAAAATGAAACTCAAAAACATTCAGAATGATAGGTTTATAGGTAATGGAAGTTATAGCTTGCATTAATATGTCTTAATTATGAAAATATGTTGTAGCCTATGCTTATAGCCTCCACTTGGCCTGTTTTACAGCTAACAAGAAAAAGGTGTCTTTGAACACTACTGGAGAAAAGGCACCAGAGTGTTCTACAGTAGCACAGTTGGCCATCGCAAATAATAGTTGAAGGACGATTATTTTGCAGGGTTTTTTTCTGATTGTGGCTATATTATGTTCAATAGTTTAGATAGAGCAAGTAGGCTACTTTGCGAATCATACGACATACAGTAGGCTATTCTTGCTCAGATGTTCAGCATCACCGATGGAATACATTGTCCACTGGCAAAATTAACGAAAGGTACATTATCTGCTCTATCGTAAGGGTATTGCTACGACGGGTGACATAGACGTCTGCCTCGATCAGCTGACAAATGCAACGAATTTCCTCGGCCGAGAATCTATATCTATCATAGAGAATATCGTCAGCGGATTCTGGCGGTCTTTAAAAACCCTCGCCTTGCGAAGAGAGCCGCTCACAGTTTGCGCTCCAATGTCGTATGCATCTTCCAGGTAGCCTAGATCGACATTGTGGGGTGGTAGGCCTACTTCGCCTATTGGGTGTGGTCAGAGCCATAGAGTCTGGGTGTGGTTAAAGCAACACTAAAGAGTTTTTCGTACCTCAAAATAATGTTTCCGAAATCATTTCAGCGGTTCATCAACTTGTAACTGTGCGTTCAGACCAAAACCGTCAAAAGCGTCAAAGTCGCTGGTGAAGCTCATAGCCCGACGCTCAACCCAGTTCGGTGCATTCGGCGCCGAAAGCGTCAAAGCCATGACGTGAAACATTTTGAACAAACCACAAGCAGCAATCCTGCGAGTTTGACATTCTGATTAGTTGACGCCGAACCGTGTCATAGCTCATTACCATAAAGTTAACTGAGGCTCAACTTTTTTTTGACGCCCGTGAAGCTCATGAAGCCACGCTCACGCCCAGAACGCTTTTGACGCCGGTAACGCCGACTCTCCATAGAAAATGAATGATTTCCGGCGCTCTTGACACTTTTGACGGTCTTGGTCTGAACGCACAGTAACAGGGTCAACGGCACTTCTGCTTTCACTTCGCGGCCCTCTATCGGCTATAACCGCACAATGTAACTTTACGAGGTGGGGTAGTGTATCTGTAGTTTGATGAAATGAGACATCAAACTACAAATTTGACTTGCTTCGATGTCTCAATACATCATACTTTCATAAAATCATGCAACATATTCAACATTGTCTGTTATTTGCTGGATAGCGTGTGCGACAGAGGAAAAGTAGCCTACTTTAGTGTTGCTTTAAATGCAAACCTCGGGTTATCCAAGAACATAACCTGCTCGGAGCAGCGTAAATTGCCATGGCAGCATATCTCGGTAAAAACCTATCCACCTTTTCGTAGTGCGGGTTAATCGTAAGTTGATCACAACACATGTGATCAACTTACTCTCAAATTTACCCAGATAACCCTGCAGTCACACTAGCTACAAGAGACAGCGACAAAGCAGCAGAGTAGGCTACCAGTCATTTTCAACAGGAGTGGAGATTTTCCAGCGACAAGAAACAAGCTTGCTGCTGCAAGCAAGGCGGGGCCAATATAGACAAGAAGTCTATTTTATGCAAATGTTGATCGAAGCGACAAAGCGACTGCCAATCGGAGTGAAGGCAGTGTGACGTTCCTTGTTTGAAAGTAAGGTTGAACATTTCATCCAAGATGGCGCATCTAATCGAAGGCAGTATTTCTGTACTAACAAGTAAGTTCAGGGTTTGTTGCCTTATATTTTGCTACTTAAGTGAGAAATATGAACTTTTAAATCCAAATTAAATTTCTAATATTATATTAATATTATATGAATATTGTAAATTCTAAATTTACAACCAAAAATAGGTTATGTACGAGCTACGGCCATACGGGATACGGTGTATAATTAAAAGAAGCGTGATTCAGGCGTGAGGTCCCGCGACATCCCATTAGGTCCCGTGAGGTCCCGTGAGAATCATGCATGAAACCAGACAATTCCAGGTGGTTCCAAGCCTCTTGGTTAGGTGAAATACTCTTAACTCACCTTGAGTCAGGTGTAAATTCTCCTTTGAAGTTTCCAGGTGGCTCCATTGATCTTAAAGACACACCGCTGGGTGCAGGTGAGTCTGACTTCTTCAGCTTCACTCTGAAATAATATATTCTGATATTATTACATGTTATCTTATATACACACCCAAGAATAATCTAAATGTTTTGGCTTAATGGATGTTACACCCAAATCACACACAAATGATTAATAAACATAGGAACAACCCTTTTGAACAATGTGCCTGGCGTCTGGTGAACTTATTACGCCGTAAAGATAGCGAGAGTGGCCCCACTCTTAAATGCATTAAAACATTTGTTTCAGATCACTAAAATAGGGCCCAAAATGTCTCAGAAAGTGAAAATTCAATGAATGTACAACATTTATTTTAAAAAACACAATCATTGAGGTTATAGGATATACGAAGATTAAGTGTGTGCAGCCTCTTGGTTAGGTGAACAACTCTTAATTGACCTTGAGTTAGGTGCAAATTCTCCTTTGAAGTTTTCAGGTGGCTCCATTGACCTTAAAGACACACCGCTGGGTGCAGGTGAGTCTGACTTCTCCAGCTTTATTCTGAAATCACATTACAAAATTACAAATATAAAATATTCCATGTTATTAATTAATTACTTATTTTTTCTTAAAAAAAGATTGTATTTGTAAATGTATGCATTGCAAATATGCGCTACTCTGCTCTTTTTTCAATGAGTACTTTTAACACACATATAATTTGAACATTACAAAGTCTGAATAATAATAAATACCTTTTCTCTAGAGTGATCTGAGCTGGTGAGGCCTTTCTCTTCATCTTGGGTCTGAAATACAGTATACAGTATTTTAGTTTTCACCGATGCACACATTTATTGGTTCTAAAAAGGACAAAAGCAGTTGTGAGTACATTCCAGGTATTCCAGGAACAAGAGGTAGGTGTTGGGGAAAGGGTAAGAATGAGAAGAATGATATTGGGTCAGTGACTAATATGGCATGATTGAACTTTTATGAAAGCTTCTTTTATGGGCTTCTTTCCCCAAAAACAATAATGGGAAAGTGTAGGGCAAGAGGTTAAATGGAATCAACCAACATATTATTAAGTATGGAAACTGGAACAGAGTGCAGTTAATAGTTGTATTACTAGTATTGATTTAAAGGTGTCGTCTGTGATTGTATAGGATTTCAAAACCCGTTCTTTGTCACATTCATTAATCATCTCCGTCAACAATCCCCTAGCTGCCCATTACTGAACGTGAGTACACTGTTAAAAAACCTTGTCTCTAGGTACCCCAGGTTACGAAAACTGGAAACAAACACAGTGGGGGCAGCCTAGCCTGACTCTCGCCAGACCCTTGTAGTTCCGCCATGCTCCACCAGAGGCGTTTCGCTGAGCTCCACACAAGGGTCTGGACGCGAGGGCAATCCAAACCCCTGCCAGTGATCAAAAAATGAGCAACCAATCAGGAGCGCCGAAGCGAGTGTTTGATTCAAATAACAATGGCGGCACGCAGCGAGGAGTCTTGTGCTGACATTGATTCTGCTATTTCAACCGTTTTGTCGAATCTATCGAGTATTCATTCTTTAAAAGATTAACAGAGAATAGTTTTGAAGACATTTATTGGTGGCAAGGATGTTTTTACTCTTCTTCCGACCGGGTTTGGCAAGAGCTTGAAGAAGCCTAGCACGTCATAACAGGCAAGTGGTTTATCAAATCACATGCGAGGATGTTTTACAAGGACCCGCCTTCATAAATACATCTCCTATCGAGAAGTCCCAGATCCTTGTGTGAAGCAGACAGCGAACTACAGGATCTGGCGAAAGTCAGGTTAGGGGCAGCCTGCCTCCCAAACAAAAAATGAAACCCTGTGAGGAGTACTCTAGGAATACTGAAGGGAAGGGGATGGGGTGTGCCTTGTTTAGCCCATGGTTAAAATATAATGAAGCCTACTACGCTCTTTTGGACAAAAGCCCTTGCTAATAAATGTAAATGAATATAAACAAACATGACTTGCCCAATCACTTATTACACCTCTAAGATAGCATTGGTAAACAGGGTCTGATTTCTGTTTGAGATGCATCTTGAGACATATGTGATGATACTGTATCTGCAATTGATATGTTTTCCCAACACATCAACTAAGGATGGCACATAAAACACCTAGGAATTCCATAAAGCGGGTTTTATTAACCCTAGAAACCCTGAGAAAAATTCTGATTCCACAGTAACTCATGAACCTTACAGTACATGCTCACTAGCAAGTTTTCTTTAACATTATTTCTCTATATCTCCTCCCTTCTACTGAACAGATATTGAACATGGGTGGTCCTTTAACCCTCTATCCGCCTGATGTGAGGCAGAGTTAAATAGAGAGATAAACTCTAGAGTAAACAGACTGTAGAGACTGCACTAACCCAGATCTGCTGTAATTGGAACCAAAATGTCAGAATTTCCCCATCTAAGGGTAAATCAACCTGGAGATCAGGTCAAGAGAGACAAGGGTTTTTTTTTGTAAAGCCTTTGGCATGGCCCCAAGATTCTGTCAGCCAACACTATCCATGATTATTTTAAGATGACATTGTGTCCATTGATATTTTAACTGAATACCAACAAAACACCAGAGAGTAAATTAGTCTGTCAATGCCCTCCCCAAATTCCCCTTCCATTTTCACATACGCAGGTCCCCCACTATCGGTGAATGGCTAGAACAGCTTTGTTAGGTTTGGGGAGCAGGCTTGCTCCGCTTGGTTTGTTTCCAGTTCACAGAGCCAGGAATGTGTATGAACGCCTTTTTAAAACAATGTTTCCCTGGAATGGAGAGCTAGTGTATTGTGAGGAGATATTGGCTGAATATGACAAAAAGTGTTAGGGGTCACAAATTGTTTAAAATCGCTGATGGTGCAGTAGCTTAACAAATTCCTTATAAGTAGGCTAGTCCCCAAAAGGTCATTTTACTGTATATCATAAGATGAAGTAAATTGTTACTTTTAGCTGAAGTCTAGCTAATTTACACAAAATCAGGTCTTTCAGTGTCTCCTGTTTGCTTGAGGAGGGTAGGTTTGGCATAAGGTCATGATAGAAGTGATTTCTACTGGGGCAGCTACCTTGGGTCCAGTGTCCCTTGTTGGATCTTTAAATCTGCAACTGGAATCTGTCCAGAGGACTGCTGCTGGACCTACATCATGGAGGACAGATGGAAACAGTTGAGAGACTTCAGTGTGATCAACATGTCAATGGTCTCCAGACCTCCAGTTTAATGTATTTCTGAGAAAACAATACACAAACTGTTTGAACTGTTCAACCTTCTGTTTAATAATACTGTGTTGCTGTTACAGATACGGTGTCTTTATATGAGCAGTTTCTCATCAGTCTAAATCTGAAATTAAAGGGATAGGGTTTTAAGACACAAAGTTATATGGGTTCCCTGTCAGCAACGTTGTGCATCAGCACTGGCTTACCCCCGACAGCGTCCTGTGAGCCGAGATCCAGCCGGTTTTTGATCGTTTTTGATGCTGAAGAAAGTAGTCCGGCAAGTTTCTGGGGTCACGAAAGTAAAGTGTTTTTCTTCTCAAAACCATATGCGTTCAAAAGAGTGATATATTTGCACCACAAAAACGTTGTCCAGCTGTCAGTAGCGCGCAGTGATAGGAATCGAGAAAAATAGTACCAAGATAACGAGGTTTGAATTTTTCCTGGACAACGTTTTTGTGGTGCAAATATATCACTCTTTTGAACACGTATGGTTTTGAGAAGAAAACGCTTTACTTTCGTGACCCCAGAAACTTGCCGGACTACTTTCTTCTGCATCAAAAACCGGCTGGATCTCGGCTCACAGGACGCTGTCGGGGGGTAAGTCATTGCTGATGCACAACGTTGCTGACAGGGAACCCATATAACTTTGTGTCTTAAAACCCGAACTATCCCTTTAAGGGAAAGACTGCATGATTGCTTTTGATTTTTTGTGGACATAACAATGGAAACAATGGAAACTAAGGTATAGTAACTGCTACCTTACCCATTTTAGGTGGTCTTTATCCTTAATCCCTTCCAAGTCTTCATTGTTGTTGTCATGCTGCTGACTAAGATTTTGTTCCTGAATTAGGGGCTCCACCAGTGTGTGTTTCTGCAGTACTGGAACTGTGTAGTGCTGCCTGATGTGAGACTCACAATAGGATGCAGAGCAGGTCACACAGGACTTCACAGCTCTGAGTTTCCTCCCAGTGCAGAAATCACAGGCCACATCTCCAGGACCAGTGTAGCAGTGAGCAGGAGGAACAGGACTGAACTGCTGGATCTTGTGGACCACTATTGCTAAGGCTGAGTTTGTGTAAAGTGCTGGACAGGAGCTGTATGTGTGTGAGCACTGGGGACAAGCATAGTGTCCTGCATGGTTAGGCTGGGCCCAGTGTGAGGTGATGCACTCTGCAGTAACTGTGTCCACAAGGGATGGAGACGGGGTCCTTCAGCATGTCTGTACACACAGTGCAGGTGAAGTGGTCCTTTGTCAGCAGACTGGCAGTCAGGTCACTGTAGAGACATACACAGAGACAAAGTAATCTAGGTACATGTAGATCCATTGACTTCAGAGACATACTGCTGAATGCAGTCTGACCTGTAGACAAAAGCAGACAGTGTGATACTCAGTTGTACACACACACACACACACACACACACACACACACACACACACACACACACACACACACACACACACACACACACACACACACACACACACACACACACACACACACACACACACACACACACACACACACACACACACGTTGTGCCACATCATATATTGTGATAATTTGTACAGGCTATTGTGGTGTCTGCTACTGAGAAGCCAGACAACTGCTGGTGTGTGTGTGTGTGTGTGTGTGTGTGTGTGTGTGTGTGTGTGTGTGTGTGTGTGTCTGTGTGTGTGTCAACTGGTGCCATGGAGCTTTTCTCTTTGAGTAAATGAGAGAGGCTGTGGATAAAGGGCTTCCAAAGGACAACTGCCACAGCAGAGAACTCACTGCCTGTACACACTCTCTCTCTCTCTCTCTCTCTCTCTCCCTCTCTCTCTCTCTCTCTCTCTTGCTCTCGCTCTGTCTCTATCACTCTCACTAACTCGCTACCAACTTCTAGGTCCATTAAATGAATAAACACACATAAAGTATACGCTTACCAAGGTATAGGAAACTCATTTGTAGTCAGTGCATTGTCTCCTTTTGCTATAAAAAGGGCAGACAAAACATAACAGATTATACAGTACATCTACGTATCATATACTGTACCACACTTACAACTGCATGTATATTACAGGTGGTACACAATACAAGTGAGAACTCCTGTGTGTCATATCACAATCATAACACTTGTGCTCCTCTTGGTTTTAATGCAGCAGATACATTTTTTTTTTCTAATTTACATAAGAGGAAATATTCTACTGTCCAACTGATACAATAGCAGTCAAAAAAGGCCAAATGATACATTCAAAGGCCTACAGAGAAAAAAACAAATCAGATCCAGGAAACTGAAATGGGGAATCAAATGTGAAACCACAAATAAAATGCAAAAATAAAATGTTCACATTATCATGAGGGTGATGGAGGTGAAGTGGGGCTGAATGTGAAAACTGGAAAAAACATTACTCACAAATAAGGGACTCCTCCATACTCCATTCTCCACTGTTTCTCAGCACCATCTCCTCTATCTTCTCCAGCAGCTCTGTCACCTGCCCACCATCACTCTTCTCATTGTCTACAACATGATACCTGTTCCCACATTTCTCTACAACCCACTGCAGAGCCTCTCCTTCACTCTCAATGTGCTGCTCAATACTTGTGTCTCCCAGACAGTCCCCTCTGGTGAACAGCACTATAGTGTGACTCCAGACTCTCTCCCCCAGCAGCTCCATGTGTTCCTGCACTGCTCTTCTGAGTGTCTCTGTGAATGACTTACTCACTCTAATGACCAGGAGTAGAGCATGGGGTCTTGGAGGACACAGGGACACACTGAGGACAATCTCTCGTTTATCACGTTCAGGAGTTTGCTCTACAGTGTAGCTATTCCACCATCCTGGTGCCTCCACTACAGTGATGTGTCTCCCTGCTGTTGCTCCTTCTCTCTTCACACACTCAGCTGTTCTGCCTGAGGTGCTAAACTCCTCTCTGCCCAGGATGGTATTTCCTGATGAACTCTTCCCAGCAAGTCTGTCTCCCAGCAGCACAACCTTCATGTCAAAAAGATATGGAACTCCACCTGGAAACAGAAAGTATGTAATTCTGTTAAAACACTGAATATTCTCACTTTGCTTTGCTGTCATAGAATTATTATCTATCGACTTTACTCTGGGCTTGAGTGAGCATTTTCAGGTGTGTGTGTGTGTGTGTGTGTGTGTGTGTGTGTGGTGTATATTAGGGATATGTGTTGTATATTTGTGAGTTTGGGATAAATCAGGTGCTTTATGTGTAGAACAGGTGTGTGTGTGTGTGTGTGTGTGTGTGTGTGTGTGTGTGTGTGTGTGTGTGTGTTATAAAGGAATGGAGTCTTGAATCTGATGTGTATGCACATGTGTGTAGGCTAGAGGGAGAGAGTACTGTACATGTGATGTGCTGTGTCAGTCCTGTGGATATGTTTATGTGCATTGGAATGAATGTGTCTACTCTATGTTTACTAGGTGTTTTATACTTATGAGACCAAAGAAAATTGTCATGCAGGCGTGATAATAAAGTATATTCTATTCTATTCTACTGTATTCTATACTATTACAGAAGGTGAGCATAACACAGAGCGGTAATGAATGGTGTACACATGAGATATAAAGGGATATGTGTTGTGTAGTTGTGATTATGAGATACAACTTCTAACAAGTGCTTTTGGTGTAATACAGAATGTGTGTGTGTGTGTGTGTGTGTGTGTGTGTGTGTGTGTGTGTGTGTGTTACAAACGAATACAGAGGGTGAGCATAACACAGACAGATAATAAATGGCGTACACATGAGTTGTGATGTGTACCTTTACAGTACATGTCTCACGTGTAGGTTTGAGAGCTGAAAATGTCTCACCTGCTGATGATCTGAGAGTCTGTCTCTGCTTGTGCACCTTCATCTTCCTCTCCTCTGCTCTTCTCTCTTCTTCCCTCTTCTTCTCTTGTAGCTTCATAGAAATGTTCCTGTCAAAGTCAAACTGATGGCCCCTGTGTCCTGTCACCATCTCCTCTATCTTCTCCAGCAGCTCTGTCACCTGTCCACCATCACTCTTCTCATTTTCTACAACATGATACCAGTTCCCACATTTCTCTACAACCCACTGCAGAGCCTCTCCTCCACTCTCAATGTGCTGCTCAATACTTGTGTCTCCCAGCCAGACCCCTCTGGTGAACAGCACTATAGTGTGACTCCAGACTCTCTCCCCCAGCAGCTCCATGTGTTCCTGCACTGCTCTTTTGTGTGTCTCTGTGAATGACTTACTCACATTAATGACCAGGAGCAGAGCATGGGGTCCTGGAGGACACAGGGACACACTGAGGACAATCTCTTGTTTTTCACGTGCAGGAGTTTGCTCTACAGTGTAGTTCTTCCACCATCCTGGTGCCTCCACTACAGTGATGTGTCTCCCTGCTGTTTCTCCTTCTCTCTTCACACACTCAGCTGTTCTTCCTGAGGTGCTAAACTCCTCTCTGCCCAGGATGGTATTTCCTGATGAACTCTTCCCAGCAAGTCTGTTTCCCAGCAGCACAACCTTCATGTCAAAAAGATATGGAACTCCACCTGGAAACAGAAAGTATGTAATTCTGTTCGTCCATTGTAATGGACATGATGTTTAATTGGGTCTAAACCAATAAAAATCTGTCATTTCACCATTTGAAAAATTATGTGTCACTGATTGGATACTGATGATCCAATCAGAATGCAGTTTTGACCTGTAACTTGATCTGAGAGCACTTCAGACATCAGATAAGACAAGCATGGCACTGAAGCTTGACAGGAGGAGGGGTAAGCGTGTTTTAACCCTCATAATTATGAATTTATGTGTATGCTAGCCTAATAATTTTGGACTCATTATACTTTTAACCATGTTAAGTGATGATATATGAAGTAAATTTGAAAATATTTCATAACAGTGTAGTACAGGATTTTTTTAAAGTTGAATGTCCATTGCAATGGCCATCAGGTACTCGGAGATGTTAGCCAACACCTAGTTACCTAGTTGTTTTCGTATGGGTAATTTTCTGTCAAGGATTCCTGGGACACTGAAAGACCAGGGTGCACTAAACTTGGTGGGCATGTAGGCCCACAAGGATAGCATGGAACCATAGTTTTTTGTTTTGATGCGTGACCCCCCTGCCGGACTGGACCCCCCAAAAGGAGGGTAGGGCGGACATGGTTTTCTGCGAATATCTTGAGCCCCGTAGGATGTAGGAGGACCATATTTTTTTACATTTTGGTTTTAAGAGGTCATGTCAAACCATCCCATAACCACTCATTTCATGTATAGGGCAACCTAATTAAAAATGATGAAGCAAAATTGAGATGTTGAATCTGAATGCATGCCAAGGTTCATGGAACTCCGTTCATGGGGGGCCATATAATAAATGAATTTATGTGTACATTTAGTG
>NW_026910897.1:2500-12500 GCF_963854185.1 Sardina pilchardus | reverse complement strand
AACACTGAATATTCTCACTTTGCTTTGCTGTCATAGAATTATTATCTGTCGACTTTACTCTGGGCTTGTGTGAATATTTTTGTGTGTGTGTGTGTGTGTGTGTGTGTGTGTGTGTGTGGTGTGTGCTACAGAGGAATACAGAGAGATAATAAATGGCATACACATGAGTTGTGAATGTGATGTGTATATTTGCAGTAGACTACATGTCTCATGTGTAGATTTGAGAGCTGAAAATGTCTCACCTGCTGATGATCTGAGAGTCTGTCTCTGCTTGTGCATTTTCATCTTCCTCTCCTCTGCTCTTCTCTCTTCTTCCCTCTTCTTTTCTTGTAGATTTGTAGAAATATTTCTGTCAAAGTGAAACAGATGGCCCATGTTTCCTGCCACCATCTCCTCTATCTTCTGCAGCAGATCTGTCACCTGGCCACCATCACTCTTCTTATTGTCTACAACATGATATCTGTTCCCACATTTTTCTATAACCCACTGCAGAGCCTCTCCTCCACTCTCAATATGCTGCTCAATACTTGTGTCTCCCAGCCAGTCCCCATTGGTGAACAGCACTATAGTGTGACTCCAGACTCTCTCACCCAGCAGCTCCATGTGTATCTGCACTGCTCTTCTGTCTGTCTCTGTGAATGACCTACTCACATCAATGACCAGAAGTAGAGCATGGGGTCCTGGAGGACACAGAGACACACTGAGGACAATCTCTCGTTTATCACGTTCAGGAGTTTCCTCTACAGTGTTGTTATAATACCATCCTGGTGCCTCCACTACAGTGATGTGTCTCCCTGCTGTTGCTCCTTCTCTCTTCACACACTTATCTGAGGTGCTAAACTCCTCTCTGCCCAGGATGGTGTTTCCTGATGAACTCTTCCCAGCATTTCCGTATCCCAGCAGCACAACTTTCATGTCAGAAATATGTGGAGCTCCACCTGGAAACAGAAAGCATGTAGTTCTGTTAAAACACTGAACATTCTCACTATGCTTTGCTGTCATTTAATTATTATCTATCTACACCATTCTGGGCTTGTGTGAATATGTTTGTGTGTGTGTGTGTGTGTGTGGTGTGTGCTACAGAGGTATACAGAGAGATAATAAATGGCATACACATGAGTTGTGAATGTGATGTGTATATTTGCAGTAGACTACATGTCTCACGTGTAGATTTGAGAGCTGAAAATGTCTCACCTGCTGACGATCTGAGAGTCTGTCTCTGCTTGTGCACCTTCATCTTCCTCTCCTCTGCTCTTCTCTCTTCTTCCCTCTTCTTCTCTTGTAGTTTCATACAAATATTTCTGTCAATGTCAAACTGATGACCCCTGCTTCCTGCCACCATCTCCTCTATCTTCTCCAGCAGCTCAGTCACCTGGCCACCATCTCTCTTCTTATTGTCTACAACATGATACCTGTTCCCACATTTTTCTACAACCCACTGCAGAGCCTCTCCTTCACTCTCAATGTGCTGCTCAATACTTGTGTCTCCCAGCCAGTCCCCCCATGTGAACAGCACTATAGTGTGACTCCAGACTCTCTCCCCCAGCAGCTCCATGTGTTGCTGCACTCCTCTTCTGTCTTCCTCTGTGAATGACCTACTCACATTAATGACTAGGAGTAGAGCATGGGGTCCTGGAGGACACAGAGACACACTGAGGACAATCTCTCGTTTCTCACGTTCAGGCGTTAGCTCTACAGCATGGTTGTTCCACCATCCTGGTGCCTCCACTACAGTGATGTGTCTCCCTGCTGTTGCTCCTTCTCTCTTCACACACTCAGCTGTTCTGCCTGAGGTGCTGAACTCTTCTCTGCCCAGGATGGTGTTTCCTGATGAACTCTTCCCAGCATATCTGTTTCCCAGCAGCACAACCTTCATGTCAGAAATATGTGGAACTCCACCTGGAAACAGAAAGTATGTAGTTCTGTTAAAACACTAAACATTCTCACTATGCTTTGCTGTCCTAAAATTATTATCTATCGACTTTACTCTGGGCTTCTGTGTGTGTGTAGGCCTACTCTGGTTTTTCAGGTGTGTGTGTGTGTGTGTGTGTGTGTGTGTGTGTGTGTGTGTGTGTGTGTGTGTGTGTGTGTGTGTATGTGTGTGTGTGTGTGTGTGTGTGTGTGTGTGTGTGTGTGTGTGTGTGTGTGTGTGTGTATGTGTTTGTGTGTTGTGTATATTATATTAGGGATATGTGTTGTATATTTGTGAGTCTGGGAAAAATCAGGTGCTCTTTTGTGTATAACAGAGAGTGTGCGTGTGTGTGTGTGTGTGTGTGTGTGTGTGTGTGTGTGTGTGTGTGTGTGTGTGTGTGTGCTTGTGTTGTGAACATTAGGGATGTGTGTTGTATATTTGTGAGTACAAGATCAATCTGGTAGCAGGTCTTTGTGCATATCAAAATATGTGTGTGTGTGTGTGTGTGTGTGTGTGTGTGTGTGTGTGTGTGTGTTGTGTATACTAGGGATATGTGTTGCATATTTGAGAGTCTGGGATCAATCAGGAGCTTTATATAGAATGTGTGTGTGTGTGTGTGTGTGTGTGTGTGTGTGTGTGTGTGTGCGTTACAGAGGAATACAGAAGGTGATCATAGCACAAAGAGATAATGAATGGCGTACACATGAGTTGTGATGTGTATATTTACAGTACATGTCTCACGTGTAGGTTTGAGAGCTGAAAATGTCTCACCTGCTGATGATCTGAGAGTCTGTCTCTGCTTGTGCACCTTCATCTTCCTCTCCTCTGCTCTTCTGTCTTCTTCCTTCTTCTTTTCTTTTAGTTTTTTAGAAATATTTCTGTCAAAGTCAAACTGATGGCCCCTGTTTCCTGCCACCATCTCTTCTATCTTCTCCAGCAGCTCTGTCACCTGACCACCATCACTCTTCATATTGTCTACAACATGATACCTGTTCCCACATTTCTCTACAACCCACTGCAGAGCCTCTCCTCCACTCTCAATGTGCTGCTCAATACTTGCGTCTCCCAGCCATTCCCCCCATGTGAACAGCACTATAGTGTGACTCCAGACTCTCTCCCCCAGCAGCTCCATGTGCTCTTGCACTCCTCTTCTGTCTTCCTCTGTAAATGATTCATTCACATTAATGACCAGGAGTAGAGCATGGGGTCCTGGAGGACACAGAGACACACTGAGGACAATCTCTCGTTTCTCATGTTCAGAAGTGTCCTCTACAGTGTCGTTGCTAAACCATCCTGGTGCCTCCACTACAGTGATGTGTCTCCCTGCTGTTGCTCCTTCTCTCTTCACACACTTATCTGTTCTTCCTGAGGTGCTAAACTGCTCTCTGCCCAGGATGGTGTTTCCTGATGAACTCTTCCCACCACCTCCGCATCCCAGCAACACAACCTTCATATCAGAAATATGTGGAACTCCACCTGGAAACAGAAAGTATGAAATTCTGTTAAAACACTGAACATTCTCACTATGCTTTGCTGTCCTAGAATTATTATCTATCGACTTTGCTCTGGGCTTGTGTGTGTGTGTATGTGTTTGGGTGTACTGTATTATATTAGGGTTGTGTGTTGAATATTTGTGAGTACAAGATCAATCTGGTAGAAGTTGTTTGTGCATAGCAGAATGTGTGTGTGTGTGTGTGTGTGTGTGTGTGTGTGTGTGTGCGCGCGTGTGTGCGTGTGCGTGTGCGTGTGTGTGTGTGTGTGTGTTTGTGTTTGTGTGTGTGTCTGTGTGTGTGTGTCTGTGTGTGTGTCTGTCTGTGTGAGTGTGTGTGAGTGTGTGTGTGTGTGTGTCTGTGTGTCTGTCTGTTTGGCTGTGTGTGTGTGTGTGTGTGTGTGTGTGTGTGTGTGTGTGTGTGTGTGTGTGTGTGTGTGTGTGTGTGTGTGTGTGTGTGTGAGTGTGTGTGTGTGTGTGTGTCTGTGTGTGTCTGTGTGTGTGTGTGTGTGTGTGTGTGTGTGTGTGTGTGTGTGTGTGTCTGTGTGTGTGTGTGTGTGTGTGTGTGTGTGTCTGTGTGTACATTGTAACAATCAGACTTTTGTGATTAATAACAATAAACACAGGTATTAATTTGATTCTCTTGAATTGCGTTATAGGGTTATCTCCCTACTCCTCTCGTATGCGTTTCTTAAGTCATTCCAAAAGTTCCCGCATCAGCTGATAGGTGTGTCAGCTAACACGTTAGACAATCAGCTGACAGGTCAGGCAGACGACTGATAGGCTCAAACACAAAGTAAACAAAAAGGCAAATCAGCAGTTTAATACAGACCCACGACCCACAAGGTTTAGGAAATAAGTTTTTCCTGGTTATCAATCATTTGCCCAGGCTTATGAAAGTGAAACCCATATGTTGCGGTGCTACATTAGGGATGTGTGTTGTGTACATTGTTGTGTGTGTCCATTACAATTCACACAATTTGAGTTTATCTCCAATGTGATGACGCCTGACTTGTGGTGTGGTAAGTATCTTAAAGTGTGTTTGTGTGTGTGTGTGTCACCTGGCCACCATTACTCTTCTCATGTCTACAACATACCTTTCCCCACGCTTTCCCCATGTGCAAATACTGTAGCACTAGTGTGACTCCAGACTCTCTCACCCATCTCCTGCACTCCTCCTCTGACTAAGTGTAGTACAGTAAGTCTCTTCAAGTGTGTGTGTGTGTGTGTGTGTGTGTGTGTATCTTACCCCGTGGTGGAAAAGAGTAGAGGAAGAGCTGGTCTCTGGGGTTGAATGTGTGCAGCAGGTCCAACCTCTGGGCGGCCACAGTGGCAGCGGCGGCTGGCCAATGGTTCACCTGCTGCGAGGTGATGTAGTCGCTGAATGCCGTGTGGCGGTACTGCAGTGCTGGCGTCTCTGGGTAGCCCTGGAGCAGGAAGGGTGGGTAAGGTGGGTAAGGTGGGTAAGGTGGGTAGGGCTGCGGGTAGCTTGGTCCAGAGGTCAGGTGCGGGGGCAGGGAGTAGGCAGCAGCAGCTGTGCACAGACACAAAATAATACTGTAACTGTTAGAATATGGTCCAATTAACTCACAATGAATGCTGACGGGAGAATTTGTTTGTTGACTAACACACATTCTTATACTGTAAGACTCATTATTAGACCAATAGGCGGGATGATGATAAAAATCAATCACAATCTGATTAGAAGAATCAAAGATGGCCAAGAAAGGAGTCGGCCAAACAAAGAGGGAGAAAGGGCAACAGAACAGAAGAGGGTAGAACAACCCGAGATCACGTCTGATGGGAGCGCAAGAGAGCTCCCAACACAAAGGCACCAGCTCAGGTCGTACCGGGATCAAGGGGGATGCCGTGGGGCAATCTGGAAGGGTCGAAGGTCGAGGAGATCTGCCCGCGGTATGCGTCCTGGCCATAGACTGTAAAAAATAGGTCCTGGCCCTGCAGCAGGTGGCTGTATGATGCCAGAGAGGCAGCAGCCTGGTGCTCGGCCACATCCTGCAGGGGCGCCTTGGTGGAGGAGCTCATCTTGCGCATGATGGGGGTGGCCTTCCACTCCTGAATGGGGCTCACTGCTGGAGCCTGCAGGGGCCAAGACAAGTTACTTAACAAGAAATGGACTCATATACTGTACGCTCCCTGCTACAGGCAATGTAGCCTAATGCAGAAAATATACCCAGTATGAAAGTATTCACAGTATGAATACACATGCTTACACTGCACCTATATAACATACACTTACATTGAAGTAAAATGAGGAGTGTCTTCTTTTACACTGCAGATTAAAAATCGGTCCTCATGTTGTAAGTCAGATGAAAGTGTCAACTAAACAAATGGATGCTATCCCGGTTTTGTATTTGCACATGTAAACATCATAGCCTACCCCGATTTCGGAACGAGGTTTTCAGTTTGTTTGTTTAGGCTAGGCTACTCTGTAGGTCTAAAGTAGGCTAACCCAGACTAAAAGGTATAGGCATGCTACTTCCTTAACGAACTAGGATTCCTTTCTCGAAAGAAAGAAAGTAATGCAATCAGCAGCCTGCGTCTTCAATTAAAATGTAAACGAGAACATTATGAGTCACATAGTACTTACGTTGTAAACTTGTGAAAGTTAACGAAAAACAACGTAATCCAACGATTTACGATGGCTGCAACATGTTACATGTTACCTCCTTCCATAATAGCAAGCCTAGCTCGCCTCGCCGAACTGAAAGTAACACCTTCATTCACCTGTAGGCCAAGCGGTCGTGACGTAGGCAAGGCCTACTGTAACAACCTATCAATATTATAATTAGGCTACGTTCACAAATAAAGGTAAGATATTGAACCTCTGTTTCCTTAAAGAAAACTTATGCACAGTATATTATGTATGTTCTGTTTGTTTATATTACAAACATAATGATCAGTTTACAAGAGGTGGCAATTAGATTGTATCATCATATTCTAATACATGGCTTTGTGTTATGTATTTTGTAACATTGACTCAAAAAGTATGCCTTTAAATACAATAACTATATAGTCCGTGAGCCAGGGCCTCAAATTATGGAAACCGTTACCGAAAAGGTGGCAAAGGCTACCATACCTTTTCTGAAAGCCTGGAATCTCAGCTTTTCAATGATGTATGATGGCCATCTGACAAGAGTAGCTGTTTTGAGTTATGACACATAATGTAAACTAAGGTTAAAGAAATAATGTGTATAAATCAAGCAGAACACTGGAATATTTTATTTTGTTATGTTTGGTATCATTTTAAAGGGGAGACTCTGAGCTTTCATTTAAATCCTTTTGTGAACATTTTGGATAAGTACAGCCAACCCTGGAGCTCTTCAAACCTTTAATCACACACATTTCCCTACCATTTCCCTGCCATTTTTTGTATTTTAATCCTGTGGCACCTGGGAGCATCAGAGAAACAAAATCCAAACACTGAAATACTGGCCTGACCCTAAGGATTCAGGAAATGTATCATTTACCCATATTATCTGATTTGGAGGGGGTGATTTACAGTGTTGTATCAGAGATCGCGTTTTTTCAAAGACATATAAGACGGAAAATCATCCCCTCCAAATCAGATAATATGGGTAAATGATACATTTTCTGAATCCATAGGGTCATGCCAGTATTTCAGTGTTTGAATTTTGTTTCTCTGATGCTCCCAGGTGCCACAGGATTAAAAGACAAAAGATGGCAGGGAAATGGCAGGAAAATGTGTGTGATTAAAGGTTTGAAGAGCTCCAGGGTTGGCTGTACTTATCCAAAATGTTCACAAAAGGATTTAAATGAAAGCTCAGAGTCTCCCCTTTAAAATGATACCAAACATAACAAAATAAAATATTTCAGTGTTCTGCTTGATTTATACGCATTATTTCTTCAACCTTAGTTTACATTATGCATCATAACTCAAAACAGCTACTTTTGTCAGATGGCCATCATACATCATTGAAAAGCTGAGATCCCAGGCTTTCAGAAAAGGTATGGTAGCCTTTGCCACTTTTTCGGTAACGACCAACCCCTCTGGCTCACGGACTAATAGCCTAGAAATCTAGATGCACCCTAGCGGCAAAACATATATTTTGCCTATACTGTAGTTTGGCTTGCCAGGCTAATAACTACACAAACATCAGCATTTAAGGATTATGTTAATGAAATGCATATAAGAGTCCAATATTACAGTAATTTAAACATATCAGTAAAAGATAAAGCATTCTACTTTTTACAATAAGTTAACTTTTTTCCTATCAGAGTTTGTGTATATGAATGTTTATATGACTGTGTGTATTTAAGAATTCCCCGTAACAGACTTGATTTTGTGTCCGGATAAATCATGTGTTAAGGAACATGCGCATGAAAATTGACCCCAGAATCTTTTTCTGCATGAGAAAAACATCAAATAAGCAGTGAAGAGAGTATTTTTTGTTGATCAAGCACTACAGAGCCTGCACCAGTACACGTTATAGCCCAAAATAACAATGGTTCAGGGCCATGGAAAAACAAACTGGTGAAGACTGTAAGACTGAGCTTCATATAAAAAAAAGATCAACACACACTGGCCACATTTCTCAGCATCATTTAATGTAACTCAGTTACCCAAACCAGCAAAAATACAAATATAGCATTTCATGATTACAGTTTTACTTTATTGCCAACACATACACTATACAGTCTCTCTGACAGTGATCTCAGGGACAACACCATCATTTTTCATGTTTGTAGTCCTTGGGAATTATAAACCAGTCCCGTGATCCTATGGCAAATGCTTCAGATGATTGTCTCAATCATCCCTTGATTTACAAATTACAACAAGAATAAATCAAAATGTTTACATACAACCAGTTAACAGAAAACAACAACAACAACATACTTACATACATTGACAGTTAAACAATGGAGTGACTGGATTATCCTTCTGATTTCAGAAGCATTTCCAGGTTAACAGGAGTTGTGGTGCTGCAGGCTAATTGCTCCTGATTACAACAAAGTTCTGGGGAGTTTGTTCCTACCCCACTCTTGAATCTGATCACAGAAGAGACTAAAGTGACTATACAAACAGTCTGACAGGACACTTTGTAAAAGACCTTCAGGTATGACGAACACACCGAGACAAGAAAGACACAGTTGTGTGCCTGTGGTTTTGTTCATGTGTCCATGAGACTACTAGAGGTTTTCTACCATAAAGGCACCATGCGCATGTGGGTGACTCAGGCAGGAGGGACAGAGACAGAAACGGAAAGAAAAAAATGTGATTGACACCGTCAATGTTGTCGTCAGCAGCAGCAGTGGAAATCCATGTCAACTCAAGGTCAAAGGTTAAGGCTTCTGTCTTGAGTCTCTCGTTTTAAGGCAACCTAGAAAGAGAGAGGGAGGGAGATATGTTATGAGTGTGTGTGTGTGTGTGTGTGTGTGTGTGTAATGTGCTGTGCACAAGGGGGTGTTAGTGGGATACATGGGCTTGTGGGATGTGTGTGCACAATGGTGTGCCTGGGGTGATGTGCCTGCATTGTGTGTATGCTTGTGAGGCTTTGTACAGACAGTGACAACCGATTTATTTCCCTTGACCCTAAAAGACATATGGTCTTTTTTGGCCCCCACCGTCAATGAAGCGCTGCCTGCAAGGCGCTAGGGTTAGGCAAGGCCCAAGGGTTCAGGTTATGCTAGGCAGTTGATGGTGGGGGCCAATAAGACCATCAAGCACAGTGAAGTCTCTCTTTCTAACAGTCCTTCTATCTGAAAATGTCTGAACACGTCTTATAAACGGACCAACTTTCTGTATCATGTATCAGCATGTAAGCAAAGACGAGAAAAAAAAAAAAAATCTTTATTTCATTTGAACTAGACAAAAGTTCAGTTATATCTAAACTGAGGTTTCATGTAGGGCAAGACCCTCTCCAAAACACAAATATGTGCACACACAAGCTTACCTGCTTCTGAGACTTATCCGTCATTTTCATACTGACTCAAACGCTTCTTAGACTTGAGTTCTTTCAGCCACTGGGGTGAAGCCTCTTCCCTAACAAACATAAACATGAACACACACACAAACACACACACACACACACACACACACACACACACACACACACACACACACACACACACACACACACACACACACACACACACACACACACACACACACACACACACACACACACACACACACACACACACACACACACACACACACACACACACACACACACACAATATATAGTTAATACACAGGCTTCTGGTTACACATGAAAGTCATTAACTCCTGAAACACTACATTTAGTTTTGAATTCAAGAGCGAATGGTCCCATTCACACGCAAGTCCATATAAAGCACCTACAATTAAACACTTTTGAGTTACACACGTTCTCCTATTAACATTCTTGATTCGGTCAGTTTACCCGTTCTCTTTGCCTGCAGTGGGAGGGGGGAGGACTCGAGAGGCACGCGGCAGGAAGGGTGACTTCGGGGAGCGAGAGAGCTGAGATGGAGATGGAGCAACAGCACCCTCTGGTGGACCATCAGAGTCACCTCGCTTCTTCAACTGGGCCTGAGAACACAGAATGAAGCAGCACAAGAACCATCACTGATCCACA